>NC_092162.1:68301848-68321848 GCF_045791955.1 Oncorhynchus clarkii lewisi
ATTAACTCACTGCTGATAGGGGGACCGGTACGTTTGCAGTGGTCGGCTGAGGCGGACAGGGATTTTGGTCACCTGAGGACTCTGTTTACCTCGGCTCCCGTGCTGGCTCATCCGGATCCCTCTTTGGCGTTCATAGTGGAGGTGGACGCTTCCGAGGCTGGGATAGGAGCCGTGCTCTCTCAGAGAGAGACGCCACCGAAGCTCCACCCCTGTGCCTTCTTTTCGAGGAAGTTCAGCCCGCCAGGGAGAAACTATGAAGTGGGGGACCGGGGGCTGTTGGCTGTCGTCAAGGCTTTGAAGGCGTGAAGACATTGGCTTGAGGGGGCTAAACATCCTTTTCTCATCTGGACTGACCACCGCAACCTGGAGTACATCCGGGCGGCGAGGAGACTGAACCCTCGCCAGGCAAGGTGGGCCATGTTTTCAACCCGTTTTGTTTTCACCCTATCTTACAGATCAGGTTCCCAGAATGTTAAGGCAGACGCACTGTCCCGGCTGAATGGCACAGAGGAGCGGCCCATGGATCACACTCCCATACTCCCGGCCTCCTGCCTGGTAGCACCGGTAGTGTGGGAGCTGGACACGGACATTGAGCAGGCATTGCCACCATAATTTGCAAATAAATTCATTAAAATTCCTACAATAGGATTTTCGGGATTTCTTTTCTCATTTTGTCTGTCATAGTTGAAGTGTACCTATGATGAAAATTACAGGCCTCTCTCATCTTTTTAAGTGGGAGAACTTGCACAATTGGTGGCTGACTAAAAACTTTTTTGCCCCACTGTGTATATATACTGTATATATATATATATGTTTCAACCGTTTACCACCAGCACTCATAGCAAAGTGGATGAGCGCTCACAACAGTGTGTATGTTATACAAAGACTAGATTATATTTATTCAGGGCACAGTGTGGCTCGTGGGACGTGCTCCTAGAGTGCCTGAGAGAGAGATTCATGTTAGAACTTTGGATTCTCTCACTGTATTCTGAGGTGAACGAGAATTCTGGAAAAATGTATTGAAATCTCTTTAATGTTTACTTCTGGATCTCTCTGCATCTGACTTGCATTCGTCCAATCTACGACACGGTTTACAGCTGTTGAAAGGAGCACCTTAGCTCCACCGTGGAGGCCCAGGCGAAAGTTATTGGTTGGATGTATTGAGCATTAATCAGCCACAGTTGGAATTGTTAGGAGGCACCCACCTCACCTTCCATTACATGATTTAATGCCTCGCGTTGCCAAGGCAGCACAGTCGGTGAGAGAGTGTGTATGTGGATGGGATAGGGACTATCAGTGTGTGTGTGTGTGTGTGTGTGTGTCTGTGTGTGTGTGTGTGTGTGTGTGTGTGCGTGCCTCTCCATCTGTCATTAGGGTTTGGTGGAGAGGAGACTCCACGGAGCCCAGAAACCTGGGGTCAAGTCCAGGCTTTCTCAACCCCCGCATGCCGCCTCCCTCTCCATTAAACTCAGTGGAGGCACAGACAGACTGGGAGAGAGGGGGGATAGCAGGGGAGGAGGGGGAGGGGAGAGAGAAAGGGAGTGACGGAGAGAGGGAGAGAGAAGGAGGGAGAGAAGGAGAGAGGGAGAGAGAAGGAGGGAGGGAAAGAGGGAGGGAGGGAGGGAGGGAGGGAGGGAGGGAGGGAGGGAGGAGGGAGGGAGGGAGGGAGGGAGGGAGGGAGGGAGGGAGGGAGGGAGGGAGGGAGGGAGGGAGGGAGGGAGGGAATGGAATGGGTGGTTGGGAGAGGACAGTTGGGGCAGTGAGAGGACAGTTGGGGCAGTGAGAGGACAGTCGGGGCAGAGAGAGGACAGTCGGGGCAGAGAGAGGACATTCGGGGTGGTGAGAGGACAGTTGGGGCAGTGAGAGGACAGTCGGGGCAGAGAGAGGACAGTCGGGGCACAGAGAGGACAGTCGGGCAGTGAGAGGACAGTCGGGGCAGAGAGAGGACAGTCGGGCAGTGAGAGGACAGTTGGGGCAGTGAGAGGACAGTCGGGGCAGAGAGAGGACAGTCGGGGCAGTGAGAGGACAGTCGGGGCAGAGAGAGGACAGTCGGGCAGTGAGAGGACAGTTGGGGCAGTGAGAGGACAGTCGGGGCAGAGAGAGGACAGTCGGGCAGTGAGAGGACAGTCGGGGCAGAGAGAGGACAGTCGGGCAGTGAGAGGACAGTCGGGGCAGTGAGAGGACAGTCGGGTCAGAGAGAGGAGAGGAGGAGTGGTAAACACAGAGGGGAGCAAGAGGAGAAAGATTTGAAACTTAATGTTTGTGCTGTTTACATCTTTTAGCCTTTTAAGTGCTAAACTCTGTCCTCCAAGAGAATGAGATGCTAACTAAACTCTGTCCTCCAAGAGAATGAGATGCTAACTAAACTCTGTCCTCCAAGAGAATGAGATGCTAACTATACTCTGTCCTCCAAGAGAATGAGATGCTAACTAAACTCTGTCCTCCAAGAGAATGAGATGCTAACTAAACTCTGTCCTCCAAGAGAATGAGATGCTAACTAAACTCTGTCCTCCAAGAGAATGAGATGCTAATGTAACAGTATAACTTTAGACCGTCCCCTCGCCCATACCCGGGCGCGAACCAGGGACCCTCTGCACACATCAACAACAGTCACCCACGAAGCATCGTTACCCATCGCTCCACAAAAGCTGCAGCCCTTGCAGAGCAAGGGGAACCACTACTTCAAGGTCTCAGAGCAAGTGACGTCACCGATTGAAACGCTATTTAGCGCACACCGCTAACTAAGCTAGCCGTTTCACATCCTTTACACTAACTAAACTCTGTCCTCCAAGAGAATGAGATGCTAACTAAACTCTGTCCTCCAAGAGAATGAGATGCTAACTTAACTCTGTCCTCCAAGAGAATGAGATGCTAACTAAACTCTGTCCTCCAAGAGAATGAGATGCTAACTAAACTCAAAGTGTTTCATCAGATGGTTAGGACAGGTCAGGTCATTGACCTCACTGGGACTGGAACCACAGACAGGTCATTGACCTCACTGGGACTGGAACCACAGACAGGTCATTGACCTCACTGGGACTGGAACCACAGACAGGTCATTGACCTCACTGGGACTGGGACCACAGCCAGGTCATTGACGTCACTGGGACTGGGACCACAGACAGGTCATTGACCTCACTGGGACTGGGACCACAGACAGGTCATTGACCTCACTGGGACTGGGACCACAGACAGGTCATTGACCTCACTGGGACTGGGTTGAACATGTGTTTGTTCTCTGACCAAAGTGAGTAAATAGATCAAATAATGTCCCTACCTGACCTCAGTGTGCCAAAGGTGTCATGTGAGAGGTGTCACCCCTCACTGCCCAGGGTCTAGTGTCCCCACCTCTCACTGCTCAGCGTCTGGTGTCCCCACCTCTCAATGTCCAGGGTCTAGTGTCCCCACCTCTCACTGCCCAGCGTCTGGTGTCCCCACCTCTCACTGCCCAGGGTCTAGTGCCCCCAACTCTCACTGCCCAGGGTCTAGTGTCCCCACCTCTCACTGCCCAGGGTCTAGTGTCCCCACCTCTCACTGCCCAGGGTCTAGTGTCCCCACCTCTCACTGCCCAGGGTCTAGTGTCCCTATCTCTCACTGCTCAGGGTCTGGTTTCCTCACCTCTCACTGCCCAGGGTCTGGTTTCCCCATCTCTCACTGCCCAGGATCTGGTTTCCTCACCTCTCACTGCCCAGGGTCTGGTTTCCCCATCTCTCACTGCCCAGGGTCTGGTTTCCCCATCTCTCACTGCCCAGGGTCTGGTTTCCCCACCTCTCACTGCCCAGGGTCTAGTGTCCCTATCTCTCACTGCCCAGGGTCTGGTTTCCTCACCTCTCACTGCCCAGGGTCTGGTTTCCCCACCTCTCACTGCCCAGGGTCTGGTTTCCCCACCTCTCACTGCCCAGGGTCTAGTGTCCCTATCTCTCACTGCCCAGCGTCTAGTGTCCCCACCTCTCACTGCCCAGCGTCTGGTGTCCCCACCTCTCACTGCCCAGGGTCTAGTGTCCCTATCTCTCACTGCTCAGGGTCTGGTTTCCTCACCTCTCACTGCCCAGGGTCTGGTTTCCCCATCTCTCACTGCCCAGGGTCTGGTTTCCTCACCTCTCACTGCCCAGGGTCTGGTTTCCCCATCTCTCACTGCCCAGGGTCTGGTTTCCCCATCTCTCACTGCCCAGGGTCTGGTTTCCCCCACCTCTCACTGCCCAGGGTCTAGTGTCCCTATCTCTCACTGCCCAGGGTCTGGTTTCCTCACCTCTCACTGCCCAGGGTCTGGTTTCCCCACCTCTCACTGCCCAGGGTCTGGTTTCCCCACTTCTCACTGCCCAGGGTCTAGTGTCCCTATCTCTCACTGCCCAGCGTCTGGTTTCCCCACCTCTCACTGCCCAGGGTCTGGTTTCCCCTATCTCTCACTGCCCAGTGTCTGGTTTCCCCACCACTCACTGCCAAGGGTCTGGTTTCCCATATCTCTCACTGCCCAGCGTCTGGTTTCCCCTATCTCTCACTGCCCAGCGTCTGGTTTCCCCTATCTCTCACTGCCCAGGGTCTGGTTTCCCCTATCTCTCACTGCCCAGCGTCTGGTTTCCCCCACCTCTCACTGCCCAGGGTCTGGTTTCTCCTATCTCTCACTGCCCAGCGTCTGGTTTCCCCTATCTCTCACTGCCCAGCGTCTGGTTTCCCCTATCTCTCACTGCCCAGCGTCTGGTTTCCCCTATCTCTCACTGCCCAGGGTCTGGTTTCCCCTATCTCTCACTGCCCAGCGTCTGGTTTCCCCACCTCTCACTGCCCAGGGTCTAGTGTCCCTATCTCTCACTGCTCAGGGTCTGGTTTCCTCACCTCTCACTGCCCAGGGTCTGGTTTCCCCATCTCTCACTGCCCAGGGTCTGGTTTCCTCACCTCTCACTGCCCAGGGTCTGGTTTCCCCATCTCTCACTGCCCAGGGTCTGGTTTCCCCATCTCTCACTGCCCAGGGTCTGGTTTCCCCCACCTCTCACTGCCCAGGGTCTAGTGTCCCTATCTCTCACTGCCCAGGGTCTGGTTTCCTCACCTCTCACTGCCCAGGGTCTGGTTTCCCCACCTCTCACTGCCCAGGGTCTGGTTTCCCCACTTCTCACTGCCCAGGGTCTAGTGTCCCTATCTCTCACTGCCCAGCGTCTGGTTTCCCCACCTCTCACTGCCCAGGGTCTGGTTTCCCCTATCTCTCACTGCCCAGTGTCTGGTTTCCCCACCACTCACTGCCCAGGGTCTGGTTTCCCATATCTCTCACTGCCCAGCGTCTGGTTTCCCCTATCTCTCACTGCCCAGCGTCTGGTTTCCCCTATCTCTCACTGCCCAGGGTCTGGTTTCCCCTATCTCTCACTGCCCAGCGTCTGGTTTCCCCCACCTCTCACTGCCCAGGGTCTGGTTTCTCCTATCTCTCACTGCCCAGCGTCTGGTTTCCCCTATCTCTCACTGCCCAGCGTCTGGTTTCCCCTATCTCTCACTGCCCAGCGTCTGGTTTCCCCTATCTCTCACTGCTCAGGGTCTGGTTTCCTCACCTCTCACTGCCCAGGGTCTGGTTTCCCCATCTCTCACTGCCCAGGGTCTGGTTTCCTCACCTCTCACTGCCCAGGGTCTGGTTTCCCCATCTCTCACTGCCCAGGGTCTGGTTTCCCCATCTCTCACTGCCCAGGGTCTGGTTTCCCCCACCTCTCACTGCCCAGGGTCTAGTGTCCCTATCTCTCACTGCCCAGGGTCTGGTTTCCCCACCTCTCACTGCCCAGGGTCTGGTTTCCCCCACCTCTCACTGCCCAGGGTCTGGTTTCTCCTATCTCTCACTGCCCAGCGTCTGGTTTCCCCTATCTCTCACTGCCCAGCGTCTGGTTTCCCCTATCTCTCACTGCCCAGCGTCTGGTTTCCCCTATCTCTCACTGCCCAGGGTCTGGTTTCCCCTATCTCTCACTGCCCAGCGTCTGGTTTCCCCACCTCTCACTGCCCAGGGTCTAGTGTCCCTATCTCTCACTGCTCAGGGTCTGGTTTCCTCACCTCTCACTGCCCAGGGTCTGGTTTCCCCATCTCTCACTGCCCAGGGTCTGGTTTCCTCACCTCTCACTGCCCAGGGTCTGGTTTCCCCATCTCTCACTGCCCAGGGTCTGGTTTCCCCATCTCTCACTGCCCAGGGTCTGGTTTCCCCATCTCTCACTGCCCAGGGTCTGGTTTCCTCACCTCTCACTGCCCAGGGTCTGGTTTCCCCATCTCTCACTGCCCAGGGTCTGGTTTCCCCATCTCTCACTGCCCAGGGTCTGGTTTCCCCCACCTCTCACTGCCCAGGGTCTAGTGTCCCTATCTCTCACTGCCCAGGGTCTGGTTTCCTCACCTCTCACTGCCCAGGGTCTGGTTTCCCCACCTCTCACTGCCCAGGGTCTGGTTTCCCCACTTCTCACTGCCCAGGGTCTAGTGTCCCTATCTCTCACTGCCCAGCGTCTGGTTTCCCCACCTCTCACTGCCCAGGGTCTGGTTTCCCCTATCTCTCACTGCCCAGTGTCTGGTTTCCCCACCACTCACTGCCAAGGGTCTGGTTTCCCATATCTCTCACTGCCCAGCGTCTGGTTTCCCCTATCTCTCACTGCCCAGCGTCTGGTTTCCCCTATCTCTCACTGCCCAGGGTCTGGTTTCCCCTATCTCTCACTGCCCAGCGTCTGGTTTCCCCCACCTCTCACTGCCCAGGGTCTGGTTTCTCCTATCTCTCACTGCCCAGCGTCTGGTTTCCCCTATCTCTCACTGCCCAGCGTCTGGTTTCCCCTATCTCTCACTGCCCAGCGTCTGGTTTCCCCTATCTCTCACTGCCCAGGGTCTGGTTTCCCCTATCTCTCACTGCCCAGCGTCTGGTTTCCCCACCTCTCACTGCCCAGGGTCTAGTGTCCCTATCTCTCACTGCTCAGGGTCTGGTTTCCTCACCTCTCACTGCCTAGGGTCTGGTTTCCCCATCTCTCACTGCCCAGGGTCTGGTTTCCTCACCTCTCACTGCCCAGGGTCTGGTTTCCCCATCTCTCACTGCCCAGGGTCTGGTTTCCCCATCTCTCACTGCCCAGGGTCTGGTTTCCCCCACCTCTCACTGCCCAGGGTCTAGTGTCCCTATCTCTCACTGCCCAGGGTCTGGTTTCCTCACCTCTCACTGCCCAGGGTCTGGTTTCCCCACCTCTCACTGCCCAGGGTCTGGTTTCCCCACTTCTCACTGCCCAGGGTCTAGTGTCCCTATCTCTCACTGCCCAGCGTCTGGTTTCCCCACCTCTCACTGCCCAGGGTCTGGTTTCCCCTATCTCTCACTGCCCAGTGTCTGGTTTCCCCACCACTCACTGCCCAGGGTCTGGTTTCCCATATCTCTCACTGCCCAGCGTCTGGTTTCCCCTATCTCTCACTGCCCAGCGTCTGGTTTCCCCTATCTCTCACTGCCCAGGGTCTGGTTTCCCCTATCTCTCACTGCCCAGCGTCTGGTTTCCCCCACCTCTCACTGCCCAGGGTCTGGTTTCTCCTATCTCTCACTGCCCAGCGTCTGGTTTCCCCTATCTCTCACTGCCCAGCGTCTGGTTTCCCCTATCTCTCACTGCCCAGCGTCTGGTTTCCCCTATCTCTCACTGCCCAGGGTCTGGTTTCCCCTATCTCTCACTGCCCAGCGTCTGGTTTCCCCACCTCTCACTGCCCAGGGTCTGGTTTCCCCCACCTCTCACTGCCCAGGGTCTGGTTTCTCCTATCTCTCACTGCCCAGCGTCTGGTTTCCCCTATCTCTCACTGCCCAGCGTCTGGTTTCCCCTATCTCTCACTGCCCAGCGTCTGGTTTCCCCTATCTCTCACTGCCCAGGGTCTGGTTTCCCCTATCTCTCACTGCCCAGCGTCTGGTTTCCCCACCTCTCACTGCCCAGGGTCTAGTGTCCCTATCTCTCACTGCTCAGGGTCTGGTTTCCTCACCTCTCACTGCCCAGGGTCTGGTTTCCCCATCTCTCACTGCCCAGGGTCTGGTTTCCTCACCTCTCACTGCCCAGGGTCTCGTTTCCCCATCTCTCACTGCCCAGGGTCTGGTTTCCCCATCTCTCACTGTCCAGGGTCTGGTTTCCCCCACCTCTCACTGCCCAGGGTCTAGTGTCCCTATCTCTCACTGCCCAGGGTCTGGTTTCCTCACCTCTCACTGCCCAGGGTCTGGTTTCCCCACCTCTCACTGCCCAGGGTCTGGTTTCCCCACTTCTCACTGCCCAGGGTCTAGTGTCCCTATCTCTCACTGCCCAGCGTCTGGTTTCCCCACCTCTCACTGCCCAGGGTCTGGTTTCCCATATCTCTCACTGCCCAGTGTCTGGTTTCCCCACCACTCACTGCCCAGGGTCTGGTTTCCCATATCTCTCACTGCCCAGCGTCTGGTTTCCCCTATCTCTCACTGCCCAGCGTCTGGTTTCCCCTATCTCTCACTGCCCAGGGTCTGGTTTCCCCTATCTCTCACTGCCCAGCGTCTGGTTTCCCCCACCTCTCACTGCCCAGGGTCTGGTTTCTCCTATCTCTCACTGCCCAGCGTCTGGTTTCCCCTATCTCTCACTGCCCAGCGTCTGGTTTCCCCTATCTCTCACTGCCCAGCGTCTGGTTTCCCCTATCTCTCACTGCTCAGGGTCTGGTTTCCTCACCTCTCACTGCCCAGGGTCTGGTTTCCCCATCTCTCACTGCCCAGGGTCTGGTTTCCTCACCTCTCACTGCCCAGGGTCTGGTTTCCCCATCTCTCACTGCCCAGGGTCTGGTTTCCCCATCTCTCACTGCCCAGGGTCTGGTTTCCCCCACCTCTCACTGCCCAGGGTCTAGTGTCCCTATCTCTCACTGCCCAGGGTCTGGTTTCCCCACCTCTCACTGCCCAGGGTCTGGTTTCCCCCACCTCTCACTGCCCAGGGTCTGGTTTCTCCTATCTCTCACTGCCCAGCGTCTGGTTTCCCCTATCTCTCACTGCCCAGCGTCTGGTTTCCCCTATCTCTCACTGCCCAGCGTCTGGTTTCCCCTATCTCTCACTGCCCAGGGTCTGGTTTCCCCTATCTCTCACTGCCCAGCGTCTGGTTTCCCCACCTCTCACTGCCCAGGGTCTAGTGTCCCTATCTCTCACTGCTCAGGGTCTGGTTTCCTCACCTCTCACTGCCCAGGGTCTGGTTTCCCCATCTCTCACTGCCCAGGGTCTGGTTTCCTCACCTCTCACTGCCCAGGGTCTGGTTTCCCCATCTCTCACTGCCCAGGGTCTGGTTTCCCCATCTCTCACTGCCCAGGGTCTGGTTTCCCCCACCTCTCACTGCCCAGGGTCTAGTGTCCCTATCTCTCACTGCCCAGGGTCTGGTTTCCTCACCTCTCACTGCCCAGGGTCTGGTTTCCCCACCTCTCACTGCCCAGGGTCTGGTTTCCCCACTTCTCACTGCCCAGGGTCTAGTGTCCCTATCTCTCACTGCCCAGCGTCTGGTTTCCCCACCTCTCACTGCCCAGGGTCTGGTTTCCCCTATCTCTCACTGCCCAGTGTCTGGTTTCCCCACCACTCACTGCCCAGGGTCTGGTTTCCCATATCTCTCACTGCCCAGCGTCTGGTTTCCCCTATCTCTCACTGCCCAGCGTCTGGTTTCCCCTATCTCTCACTGCCCAGGGTCTGGTTTCCCCTATCTCTCACTGCCCAGCGTCTGGTTTCCCCCAGCTCTCACTGCCCAGGGTCTGGTTTCTCCAATCTCTCACTGCCCAGCGTCTGGTTTCCCCTATCTCTCACTGCCCAGCGTCTGGTTTCCCCTATCTCTCACTGCCCAGCGTCTGGTTTCCCCTATCTCTCACTGCCCAGGGTCTGGTTTCCCCTATCTCTCACTGCCCAGCGTCTGGTTTCCCCACCTCTCACTGCCCAGGGTCTGGTTTCCCCTATCTCTCACTGCCCAGCGTCTGGTTTCCCCCATCTCTCACTGCCCAGCGTCTGGTTTCCCCCATCTCTCACTGCCCAGCGTCTGGTTTCCCCTATCTCTCACTGCCCAGCGTCTGGTTTCCCCTATCTCTCACTGCCCAGCGTCTGGTTTCCCCCATCTCTCACTGCCCAGCGTCTGGTTTCCCCCATCTCTCACTGCCCAGCGTCTGGTTTCCCCCATCTCTCACTGCCCAGCGTCTGGTTTCCCCTATCTCTCACTGCCCAGCGTCTGGTTTCCCCCATCTCTCACTGCCCAGCGTCTGGTTTCCCCCATCTCTCACTGCCCAGCTTTCAAGTGTTTTAATTATGCATCTTTCCTACAAGGTTATGTAAGATGTTATATTTGTTAAAATACATGTTAGATATTGAACAACATCTGCTAACCACGTGTATGTGACCAATACAATTTGATTTGATTTGAGATGTAACCTACGTTTCTCAAAACATCACACAGAGAGAACCGTCGCTAAGTGCGTCGTTGGAGCATGTGTCGATACTAATAGGATAGAAAGAAAGGGTGCTTTTTCTCCATTCAAATATTTTCTTAAACATTATAATTATTTCACAATCCTTGTCAGAGTCTATCTAGAAGATAGCGAAGGAGTCAGGCGCAGGACCTAGGTAAGAGTAAAAAACACTGTATTTACTCTATCCAAGAACGGAACAAAAATCCTGTTAAAAACAAGGACAAGACAGGATAAAACTCCAACACACGAAAAACAAAACAGAAAGGGAAACCAGAGGGTTAAATAAGGAACATAATCATGAGATGGGAACCAGGTGTGTAAAACAGACAGAACAGAAAGGGAAACCAGAGGGTTAAATAAGGAACATAATCATGAGATGGGAACCAGGTGTGTAAAACAGACAAAACAGAAAGGGAAACCAGAGGGTTAAATGAGGAACATAATCATGAGATGGGGAACCAGGTGTGAAAACAGACAAAACAGAAAGGGAAACCAGAGGGTTAAATAAGGAACATAATCATGAGATGGGAACCAGGTGTGTAAAACAGACAAAACAAAAGGAAAAATGAAACATGGATCGGTGGCGGCTAGAAAGCCGGTGACGTCGACCGCCGAACGTCGCCCGAACAAGGAGAGGGAACAACTTCAACAGAAGTCGTGACAATACTGATGACGGATCAGCTCCTAGAGAGATGTTACCAGCTACGGCTCCAAATGTTGAGGCGGCTCATTCTAATGCTTTACCCAATAAAAATGCCTGGCTACACATCGTGAAACATATTAAGACTAACTACAGACAGTTGCCTACAAGTAGAAAAATATTTAACTAATTTGATTGAACATTAAATGTATATATATTTTACTATAATTTTACTATAATTGAAATAGGCCTATGGTTATATTGTTTATATTTTAATGAGGTCATCTGGGTTTTCATTTGAAGCATCTTTTTTTTACGTTGGTTGATTGAATCAATTGCAAAGACATTGGCAACTTTGTATTGTAGTCAACGTTGTTCTGAAGTTATCGGTGTTCACAGAGAGATGGATAAACCATGTGATTCTGTGTTCAGTGGAGATCTTCTGTGCATACAGTGACACGGGAGGGCAACAAAAAAAAACATCTAACAACGCACTTAGCTGTTCTGTGAGTGGTAAATGGTCAATCACAAGCGTTTTTTCCAAGTGCAACGTTAATAAAGACGGTTTTGGGAAACAGCTCGGAGATTTAACGATGCTCCTACTACGAAGGTTCTAACGATGAACTTTGAACTATGTATTTTGGGAAACCGGGCCCAGGTCTGTGCGTGGGGTGAATTTACCCTCTGTCATTGAAACACAGAGAGGAGGAACATGTTTGCTGACCGACACTTCTGCTTACAATGAAGACCAATTATATCGCACAAAACCCCCTGCCACATCATGTCATTGGAATAACCCACTGGCAGGCCCAGGAGGTTAGAGCTGCACGTTGGGTATGTCTATAGTATATTACAGTCTGAATTACAGGGGAGGATGCCAGATGGGATTATAGGGGGGGTCTTGTGGATGGATAGGGAGTGTGGGGGGGTGTAGTTTTATCTGTTGAGCTGGAGACTCAGAGAAACAGCATCTCTGGTGGGTGGCTGAGGGAGGGAGGGGCGGAGATGGAGAGTGGGGGTTGATGTGCGGGTGGGGGTGGGGGTGAAGGTGTGGAGTGATGGGTACCAGGTACTGGCTCCAATAGAGAGCGGCTCCCTGGCTGTTTCATGGCGGTGTTATTTTTACCTTAGACCCCCATCCAGGACAGAGGAAGCAGGGCGGAGAGTAACCCCTAAGACTCCTACCTACCTCCCACCTTTCTTAAACCCCCCTACTCTATTCCCCATCTAAAACCTCCTCCAAAACCCCCTACTGTATTCCCCATCTAATACCTCCTTCAAAACCCCCTACTCTATTCCCTATCTAGTACCTCCTTCAACCCCCCTCACCTCCTCCTACAGGGCTGTATCACCGCCTGGTACGGCAAATGCTCCGCCCACAACCGTAAGGCTCTCCAGAGGGTAGTGAGGTCTGCACAACGCATCACCGGGGGCAAACTACCTTCCCTCCAGGACACCTACACCACCCGATGTCACAGGAAGGCCATAAAGATCATCAAGGACAACAACCACCCGAGCCACTGCCTGTTCACCCCGCTATCATCCAGAAGGCGAGGTCAGTACAGGTGCATCAAAGCTGGGACCGAGAGACTGAAAAACAGCTTCTATCTCAAGGCCATCAGACTGTTAAACAGCCACCACTAACATTGAGTGGCTGCTGCCAACACACTGACTCAACTCCAGCCACTTTAATAATGGGAATTGATGGGAAATGTAAAATATATCACTAGCCACTTTAAACAACGCTACCTAATATAATGTTTACATACCCTACATTATTCATCTCATATGTACACGTATATACTGTACTCTATATCATCTACTGCATCTTTATGTAATACATGTATCACTAGCCACTTTAACTATGCCACTTTGTTTACATACTCATCTCATATGTATATACTGTACTCAATACCATCTACTGTATCTTGCCTATGCCGCTCTGTACCATCACTCATTCATATATCTTTATGTACATATTCTTTATCCCCTTACACTTGTGTCTATAAGTAGTTTTGGAATTGTTAGCTAGATTACTTGTTGGTTATTACTGCATTGTCGGAACTAGAAGCACAAGCATTTCGCTGCACTCGCATTAACATCTGCTAACCATGTGTATGTGACAAATAAAATTTGATTTGATTTGATTCTATTCCCCATCTAAAACCTTCTTCAAAACCCCCTACTCTATTCCCCATCTAGTACCTCCTTCAACCCCCCTACTCTATTCCCCATCTAAAACCTCCTTCAACCCCTTACTCTATTCCCCATCCAATACCTCCTTCAAAACACCTTACTCTATTCCCCATCCAATACCTCCTTCAAAACCCCCTACTCTATTCCCCATCCAATACCTCCTTCAAAACCCCCTGCTCTATTCCCCATCTAATACCTCCTTCAACCCCCTACTCTATTCCCCATCTAATACCTCCTTCAACCCCCTACTCTATTCCCCATCTAATACCTCCTTCAACCCCCCTACTCTATTCCCCATCTAATACCTCCTTCAACCCCCCTACTCTATTCCCCATCTAATACCTCCTTCAACCCCCCTACTCTATTCCCCATCTAATACCTCCTTCAACCCCCCTACTCTATTCCCCATCTAATGCCTCCTTCAAAACCCCCTACTCTATTCCCCATCTAATACCTCCTTCAACCCCCTACTCTATTCCCCATCTAATGCCTCCTTCAAAACCCCCTACTCTATTCCCCATCTAATACCTCCTTCAACCCCCTACTCTATTCCCCATCTAATACCTCCTTCAACCCCCTACTCTATTCCCCATCTAATACCTCCTTCAACCCCCCTACTCTATTCCCCATCTAATACCTCCTTCAACCCCCCTACTCTATTCCCCATCTAATACCTCCTTCAACCCCCCTACTCTATTCCCCATCTAATACCTCCTTCAACCCCCCTACTCTATTCCCCATCTAATGCCTCCTTCAAAACCCCCCTACTCTATTCCCCATCTAAAACCTCCTTCAACCCCCCTACTCTATTCCCCATCTAATACCTCCTTCAAAACCCCCCTACTCTATTCCCCATCTAAAACCTCCTTCAACCCCCTTACTCTATTCCCCATCTAATACCTCCTTCAAAACCCCTTACTCTATTCCCCATCTAATTCCTCCTTCAAAACCCCCTACTCTATTCCCCATCTAATACCTCCTTCAACCCCCTACTCTATTCCCCATCTAGTACCTCCTTCAACCCCCCTACTCTATTCCCCATCTAATACCTCCTTCAAAACCCCTTACTCTATTCCCCATCCAATACCTCCTTCAAAACCCCCTGCTCTATTCCCCATCTAATACCTCCTTCAACCCCCTACTCTATTCCCCATCTAATACCTCCTTCAACCCCCTACTCTATTCCCCATCTAATACCTCCTTCAACCCCCTACTCTATTCCCCATCTAATACCTCCTTCAACCCCCCTACTCTATTCCCCATCTAATACCTCCTTCAACCCCCCTACTCTATTCCCCATCTAATACCTCCTTCAACCCCCCTACTCTATTCCCCATCTAATGCCTCCTTCAAAACCCCCCTACTCTATTCCCCATCTAAAACCTCCTTCAACCCCCCTACTCTATTCCCCATCTAATACCTCCTTCAAAACCCCCCTACTCTATTCCCCATCTAAAACCTCCTTCAACCCCCTTACTCTATTCCCCATCTAATACCTCCTTCAAAACCCCTTAATCTTCCCCATCTAATTCCTCCTTCAAAACCCCCTACTCTATTCCCCATCTAATACCTCCTTCAACCCCCTACTCTATTCCCCATCTAGTACCTCCTTCAACCCCCCTACTCTATTCCCCATCTAATACCTCCTTCAAAACCCCTTACTCTATTCCCCATCTAAAACCTCCTTCTCCATGTCCACTATCTTGCCCTCTCCATTCCATTCATCACCACACATACACCACTATGATCATCGGCTACCAACGACACAATCTCAGTCTCACCATCTCCCCTCTTTAAATCAAATCAAATCAAATCAAATGTATTTATATAGCCCTTCGTACATCAGCTGATATCTCAAAGTGCTGTACAGAAACCCAGCCTAAAACCCCAAACAGTAAGCAATGCAGGTGTAGAAGCACGGTGGCTAGGAAAAACTCCCTAGAAAGGCCAAAACCTAGGAAGAAACCTAGAGAGGAACCAGGCTATGTGGGGTGGCCAGTCCTCTTCTGCCTGTGCCGGGTGGAGATTATAACAGAACATGGTCAAGATGTTCAAATGTTCATAAATGACCAGCATGGTCAAATAATAATAAGGCAGAACAGTTGAAACTGGAGCAGCCGCACAGTCAGGTGGACTGGGGACAGCAAGGAGTCATCATGTCAGGTATTCCTTTAGCCCCAAGATCACTGACTCATTAGGAATACTGTCCTCCACTGCTCACACACACACACACACACACACACACACACACACACACACACACACACACACACACACACACACACACACACACACACACACAGCTACCAACTATCAAACAACTATGTGAAATAATTTACTTAAACTAATATGGAATGCAGAAATTCCATAATGTTTTCATTTCAACGAGAGCATTTTGTTCAAATATGAATTAAAGTCTGAATCATGAACAATGTCGTGCGCAATGGATGGCCCAACGGCCAGCCACGTATGTTTGATCTTCTACAATGGATGGCCCAACGGCCAGGCACGTATGTTTGATCTTCTACAATGGATGGCCCAACGTCCAGCCACGTATGTTTGATCCTCTACAATGGATGGCCCAACGGCCAGGCACGTATGTTTGATCTTCTACAATGGATGGCCCAACGGCCAGCCACGTATGTTTGATCTTCTGCTTTGGATGGCCCAACGGCCAGGTACGTATGTTTGATCTTCTACAATGGATGGCCCAACGGCCAGGTACGTATGTTTGATCTTCTACAATGGATGGCCCAACGGCCAGGTACGTATGTTTGATCTTCTACAATGGATGACCCAACGGCCAGGTACGTATGTTTGATCTTCTACAATGGATGGCCCAACGGCCAGGTACGTATGTTTGATCTTCTACAATGGATGACCCAACGGCCAGGTACGTATGTTTGATCTTCTACAATGGATGGCCCAACGGCCAGGTACGTATGTTTGATCTTCTACAATGGATGGCCCAACGGCCAGGTACGTATGTTTGATCTTCTACAATGGATGGCCCAACGGCCAGGCATGTACGTTTGATCTTCTGATGAAGCTCACCAGTGGTGATGTCATCCCCAGTACCTCCTCCCTATACCCTAAGCACACCACTAAATAATGATCATTATGGCCATCATAAAGACTACACTTGGAACTCGCTTTCATTCTCTGCCGTTATCTCTCTCTTCTTTCTTCTCTCTCCTCTGTCTCCTGTCAGGCTATCCCTCTCTTCAGATCTAAGTGTTCCTGTCCTTTCCTTGCCCTCTCTCTCTCTCTCTCTCTTTCTCGCTCTCTCTCACACACTTTCTATTTCTCTCTCTCCCCCTCTTTCTGTACTGCTCTCTTGCTTGATTCATCTCTTTCTCTCTCTCTCTCTCTCTTGCTTCATCTCTCTCTCACTGCCTCTATCACTCCCTCCATCTGTGTCTCTCTCAATCGCTCCCTCTATCTTTCTCTCTCCATCTCTGTCTTTCTCCATCTCTCTCTCCCTCTCCCCATCTCTCTCTCTCTTTCTCTCCATCTCTCTCTCCGTCTCTCTCTCTCCCCGTCTATCTCTCTCTATCCGTCTCTCTCTCTCTCTCCCTCTCTCCGTCTCTCTCTCTCTCTCTGTCTATCTCTCTCTCTCTGTCTCGCTCTCTCTGTCTCGCTCTCTCTCTTTCTCTCTCCGTCTCGCTCTCTCTCTCTCTTTCTCTCTCTCTCTCTCTCTCTCTCTCTCTCTCTCTCTCTCTCTCTCTCTCTCTCTCTCCCTCTCTCTCTATTGTCTGTGAGTCTGTGCCTCTGAACATGTACTTTGGATAAACCGGAGCCTCTCTTCTGTTTCCTGCACATGGATGCACCCTGTTTATTTAACACTAAGAATGAGAGACCAGAGAGAGACCAGCGAGAGACCAGAGAGAGACCAGAGAGAGACCAGCGAGAGCCCAGAGAGAGATCAGAGAGAGAGACCAGAGAGAGACCAGACAGAGACCAGAGAGAGACCAGAGACCAGAGAGACACCAGACAGAGATCAGAGAGAGACCAGAGAGAGATCAGAGAGAGACCAGACAGAGACCAGAGAGAGACCCGAGAGAGATCAGAGAGAGATCAGAGAGAGCCCAGAGAGAGACCAGAGAGAGACCAGAGAGAGACCCGAGACCAGAGAGAGATCAGAGAGAGACCAGACAGAGACCAGAGAGAGACCAGAGACCAGAGAGAGATCAGAGAGAGACCAGACAGAGACCAGAGAGAGACCCGAGAGAGACCAGAGAGAGACCAGAGAGAGACCCGAGACCAGAGAGAGATCAGAGAGAGCCCAGAGAGAGACCAGAGAGAGACCAGAGACCAGAGAGAGATCAGAGAGAGCCCAGAGAGAGACCAGAGAGAGATGAAAATTAATACAAACTCTTCTCCATTGTGTTAAATCCAGCGGGGACTGCTGAAGGGTTACACCAGGGAAAGAATTGTGTGTGTGAGAGAGAGAGAGGGATCACAGATTTATAGATTCAACTCCAACATCCAGATCCTCCTCTGAGCCTTTTTAAATATTTGTAATCATGATTTGTTTGATCATATGGAGGAGTGAGCGGAGGAGAGCTGGAAGTGTTTGATGTCACTTTTTCTCCTTCCTTTTCCTCAGTCATCTTCCATTTGGGATCAAGAGTTCACAGAAGTGCTTTACTCAGCTCCTCTGGCTGCAGTACTTTAGCCCCCCAACTCCCCCAGCCCCCCTCAGCCATTCCCCCCCAGCCCCAGTCCCTCTCAGCCATCCGCCCAGCCCCACTCAGCCATTCCCCCCCAGCCCCAGTCCCTCTCAGCCATCCGCTCAGCCCCACTCAGCCATTCCCCCCCAGCCCCAGCCCCCCTCAGCCATCTGCCCAGTCCCCCTCAGCAATTCCCTCCAGCCCCAGTCCTTCTCAGCCATCCCCTAGTTCCTCTCAGCCAAATACCCAGCCCTCCTCAGTCATTACCTCAAAGCCCCAGTCCCCCTCAGCCATCCCCCAGCCCCCCAGTCTCCCTCAGCCATCCCCCAGTCCCCATCAGCCAATCCCCAGCAGCCCCAGTCCCCCTCAGCCATCCCCCAGCCCCCCAGTCCCCCTCAGCCATCCCCCAGCCTCCATCAGCCATTCCCCCCCAACTCCAGTCCTCCTCAGCCAACCCCCAGCTCCAGCAACCCCTCCTCCTAGCATCACACAGTGAGGGCTTTTCCTCCTCCTCCTAGCATCACACAGTGAGGGCTTTTCCTCCTCCTCCTAGCATCACACAGTGAGCGCTTTTCCCCTCCTCCTAGCATCACACAGTGAGGGCTTCCCCTCATCCTAGCATCACACAGTGAGGGCTTTTCCTCCTCCTCCTAGCATCACACAGTGAGGGCTTTTCCTCCTCCTCCTAGCATCACACAGTGAGGGCTTTTCCCCTCCTCCTAGCATCACACAGTGAGGGCTTCCCCTCATCCTAGCATCACACAGTGAGGGCTTTTCCTCCTCCTCCTAGCATCACACAGTGAGGGCTTCCCCTCATCCTAGCATCACACAGTGAGGGCTTTTCCTCCTCCTCCTAGCATCACACAGTGAGGGCTTTTCTCCTCCTCCTAGCATCACACAGTGAGGGCTTTTCCTCCTCCTCCTAGCATCACACAGTGAGGGCTTTTCCTCCTCCTCCTAGCATCACACAGTGAGGGCTTTTCCTCCTCCTCCTAGCATCACACAGTGAGGTCTTTTCCTCCTCCTCCTAGCATCACACAGAGAGGGCTTTTCCCCTCCTCCTAGCATCACACAGTGAGGGCTTTTCTCTCTCTCTCTTACTGTCTCTCTCTCTCTCTTACTGTCTCTCTCCTACTGTCTCTCTCTCTCTTACTGTCTCTCTCTCTCTTACTGTCTCTCTCTCTCTTACTGTCTCTCTCTCCTAGTCTCTCTCTCTTACTGTCCCTCTCTCTCTTACTGTCTCTCTCTCTTACTGTCTCTCTCTCTCTTACTGTCTCTCTCTCTTACTGTCTCTCTCTCCTACTCTCTCTCTCTTACTGTCCCTCTCTCTTACTGTCTCTCTCTCCTACTCTCCCTCTCTCTTACTGTCTCTCTCTCCTACTCTCTCTCTCTCTCTTACTGTCTCTCTCTCTTACTATCTCTCTCTCTCTCTTACTGTCTCTCTCTCCTACTCTCTCTCTCTCTCTCTTACTGTCTCTCTCTCCTACTCTCTCTCTCTCTCTCTCTCTTACTGTCTCTCTCTCTCTTACTGTCTCTCTCTCTCTCACTGTCTCTCTCTCTCTTACTGTCTCTCTCTCTCTCTTACTGTCTCTCTCTCTTACTCTCTCTCTCTTACTGTCTCTCTCTCCTACTCTCTCTCTCCTACTCTCCCTCTCTCTTACTGACTCTCTTTCTCTTACTGTCTCTCTCCTACTCTCTCTCTCTCTTACTGTCCATCTCTCTTACTGTCTCTCTCTCTCCTAATCTCCCTCACTGTCTCTCTCTCTCTTACTGTCTCGCTCTCTTTTGCACTATACGCTGACTGTAAGTATGCACATGTGCGTTCCTGTGTGTCAGCCAGCTATTGCAGGCAGGTTTGTGAAAGAGGTGGGAGGGTTGCGGAAGTAGGTTCCAGCTGCTATCTCCAGCAGTAAAGACTAAAAGTCTGGCCAGGAAAGCACAGTCATTCCTCTTTGCTTTAACGTCCCCTGCAAGTTTTTCCATTCTGAAAAAAAGCTCACCGACAACACAGGGGAGTGGCTGGGTACCTATGTATGTCACTGTATGTGTGTGTTTCCATGAGCGAGTGTGTGTGTGTGTGTCTGTGAGACTGGTTCTGT
>NC_092162.1:68326848-68329348 GCF_045791955.1 Oncorhynchus clarkii lewisi
CCTTGTTCAGGAGCAGAATAACAGATTTCTACATTGTCAGCTCAGGGATTTGATAGAGCAACTTTTCAGTTACTAGACCAACCACTAGGTTACCTGCCGGATTTGACCTCTCTCCTTTAAAATCGCAACAACAGAAATACATCATTGACAGAAATAACTTGAATTGTTGCATCTCATTGTGTTGTTATCCTCCGGTGGGTAGCTAGCTAGCTAAAATTGTCCCTCTTCCTAAATTAGCCATGGATGGAGATAGGGATTTGGACTTGCGGTTTAATATGAAGCTAGATGTAGAAGGCTAATGTTATCTAGCTAACGTTGGCCTTGAAAGGAAGTTAGGCTAGCGGGCAGACATTTTAGCCAGGTAGCCTAATGTTATCTAGCTAACGTTGGCCCTGAAAGGAAGTTAGGCTAGCGAGCAGACATTTTAGCCAGGTAGCCTAATGTTATCTAGCTAACGTTGGCCTTGACAGGAAGTTAGGCTAGCGAGCAGACATTTTAGCCAGGTAGCCTAATGTTATCTAGCTAACGTTGGCCTTGACAGGAAGTTAGGCTAGCGAGCAGACATTTTAGCCAGGTAGCCTAATGTTATCTAGCTAACGTTGGCCTTGACAGGAAGTTAGGCTAGCGAGCAGACATTTTAGCCAGGTAGCCTAATGTTATCTAGCTAACGTTGGCCTTGACAGGAAGTTAGGCTAGTGAGCAGACATTTTAGCCAGGTAGCCTGGGACAACAAATAATAAAAGCGTGTAAGACAGAGTCATAGACTGTTTCATCAACATAAAAGAGGAGGAGGGCATTGGCATTTTGAGTAGGGGTAATCGTCATGTTATTTCTACTTGCAGGAACACACAAACACACACACACACACACACGCACGCGCAAGCACACGCACACGCACACGCACACACACACACGCACACACACACACACACACACAAATCAGAACCATGGACAACCACATCATATTTAGCTTACGGTGATTAGGCAAAAAAAAATGTTGGTACCTTTATTAAGTTGTCACTGTATTAGACTAAGCAGAGGGGATTTGATGATATTGAAATGTTGAAGTTGAAATGCTGCTGGAATAGTGGAGGCAGCTCTTGTTTTGTATGTGACTTGGGGTAACTCTCTGTGGTTCTAAATCAATAGTTGTTTAGTGGACCGAAAATGTCGGAAACAATAACTTGCTTGACCATGCTGTAGGTCATGTACTGTGTGTTACTGTACATGTAAAAGGCTTTGTGGACTTCACTGGACAGAGGTTGCTATCCGGTTTTGTGATGAAACAAAGGTGTGGTTGAATTTATTCTGCCACTGTGTCTTCTTATTGTCTCGGCCTTTAGGCTTGTAGTGCATTCGTAAAGGATTCAGACCCCTTGACTTTTTCCACATTTTGTTATGTTGCACCAATATTCTAAAATTGATTAAATTGTTTGTTTTTTCCCTGATCAATCTACACACAATACCCCGTAATGACATCACAATACCCCGTAATGACATCACAATACCCCGTAATGACATCACAATACCCCTTAATGACAAAGCAAAAAAAACTTTGGCAGCGATTAAAGCCTCGAGTCTTCTTGAGTATTTTGCTATAAGCTTGGCACACCTGTATTTGGGGAGTTTCTCCCATTCTTCTCTGCCGATCATCTCAAATTCAGTCAGGTTGAATAAGGAGCGTCGCTAAACAGCTATTTTCAGGTCTATCCAGAGATGTTCGATCGGGTTCAAGTCCGGGCTCTGGCTGGGCCACTCAAGGACATTCAGAGACTTGTCCGGAAGCCACTCCTGCGTTGTCTTGTCTGTGTGCTTAGGGTCGTTGTCCTGTTGGAAGGTGAACCTTCGCCCCCAGTCTGAGTTCTTGAGTGCTGGAGCAGGTTTTCATCAAGGATCTCTGTACTTTTCTCTGTTCTTCTTTCCCTTGATCCTGACTAATCTCCCAGTCCCTGCCGCTGAAAAACATCCCCACAGCATGATGCTGCCACCTCCATGCTTCACCATAGAAATGGTGCCAGGTTCCCTTCAGACGTGACGCTTGGCATGAGTCTACATAGTTCATTCTTTGTTTCATCAGACCAGATAATCTTGTTTCTCATGGTCAGAGAGTCCTTTAGGTGCCTTTTGGCAAACACTAAGCAGGCTGTCATGTGCCTTTTACTGAGGACTGGTTTGCGTCTGGCCACTCCACCATAAAGGCCTGGAAGGTTTTCCCATCTCCACAGAGGAACTCAGGGGCTCTGTCAGAGTGACAATCGGGTTCTTGGTCACCTCCCTGACCAAGGTCCATCTCCCCAGACTGCTCAGTTTGGCCGGGCGGCCAGCTCTAGGAAGAGTCTTGGTGGTTCCAAACTTCTTCCATTTAAGAAAAATTAGGCCACTGTGTTCTTGGGGACCTTCAATGCTGCAGAAATGTTTTGGTACCCTTCACCAGATCTCTGCCGTGACACAATCCTGTCTAGGAGCTCTACGGACAATTCCTTCGACCTCATGGCTTGGT
>NC_092162.1:68334348-68366848 GCF_045791955.1 Oncorhynchus clarkii lewisi
ATAGGAAACCAGTAGTCCAATAGAATTTCAATAGGAAACCAGTAGTCCAATAGGATTCCAATAGGAAACCAGTAGTCCAATAGAATTTCAATAGGAAACCAGTAGTCCAATAGGATTCCAATAGGAAACCAGTAGTCCAATAGGATTCCAATAGGAAACCAGTAGTCCAATAGGATTCCAATAGGATTCTGATAGAGGTGACACAAAATCCTATAGGACAGTGTTGCCCAACCCTGGTCCTCGGGTACCCACAGCAGTACACATTTAAATTGTAACCCTGGACAAGCACACCTAATTCAACTCGTCAACTAATCATCAAGCCCTCAATGAGCTGAACGAGGTGTATTAGTGTAACCGATGTGAAATGGCTAGCTAGTTAGCGGAGTGCACACCAACAGCGTTTCATTCGGTGACGTCACTCGCTCTGAGACCTTGAAGTAGTTGTTCCCCTTGCTTAGCGATGGGTAATGATGCTTCCAGGGTGGCTGTTGTCGATGTGTGCAGAGGGTCCCCGGTTCGAGCCTAGGTAGGGGCGAAGAGAGGGACGGAAGCTATACTGTTACATTTGTCCAAGTGCGGGCCACAGATTTTCACTTTATCCCATATAGTCGCATGGTTGCAGATGTGTTATAAGCGGTTGCGTTAGGGTGAACAAACAGCTGATCACTACTACACATGGCCCAGCAGTATTTTAGTTATTAAACCTTCATTTAATTAGGCAAGTCAGTTAAGAACAAATTCTTATTTACAATAACTGCCGGCCAAACCTGGAAGACGCTGGACCAATTGTGCGCCACCCTACGGGACTCCCAATCACAGCCAGGTTGTGATCCAGCCTGGAATCGAACCAGGGTCTGTAGTGACGCCTCTCGCACTAAGATACAGTGCCTTAGCCCTGCTGCGCCACTCGGGAGCCCAATAGCTTTCCTTGCTAACGAAAGTGTGTGCTAGTAAAATACATATAACGATAGTGAGTTCATGGGCTGTTGTTCCATTTCAGACCCTCTTTTTTGCTGATGTCATGTGAAAGGTTTGTAGTAATGAACGGCTAGCAGGGGTTTGGTTGAGTGTTAACTACCACCCCCTTAGTGGTGGTTTGAAGGCGTTGCCAACATGTGAGAGAGAAGAGGTGAAATGTAGAAGTCCAGTTAACGGGCAGTGGTTTCAGGGACTACTCTCTGCTGGCAAACATGGGTACAGGTCCAGCCGACAGACAGACAGACAGAGTACAGTATCAGAGCACCGCCTTCTCTCTCCACTTTGTGGTTTTTTACGTCGTCATGTCTGCGTCCACCCGCCTTATCAGTAGACCAACGCACTCAGAGGAGGTTGATGTACACATACCCTTTAAGAGGTGCTTTCATCCAAAGCGACTAACACCGAAGGCGTCTTTACATCCCATGCATATATATTTACCACTTCCCAGAAAAGGTCAGAATACCACCTGGGTTACAGGAGACCTACAGTCTGGGGGGAAACCTGGTGTATGGTGTACATACCTCTTTTTTCAATATTGGCTGATCACATTTAACATCTTAGAGTGACTAACAGCCTCAGTGTATTAGAGTGATTAACTGCCTCAGTGTATTAGAATAACTACCAGTTTCAGTGTATTAGAGGGACTAACAGCCTCAGTGTATTAGAGTACCTAACAGCCTTAGTGTATTAGAGTGACTAACAGCCTCAGTGTATTAGAATGACTAACAGTGTCAGTGTAGTGGAGTGACTAACAGCGTCAGTGTATTAGAGGGACTAACAGCCTCAGTGTATTAGAGTGACTAACAGCCTCAGTGTATTAGAATGACTAACAGTGTCAGTGTAGTGGAGTGACTAACAGCGTCAGTGTATTAGAGGGACTAACAGCCTCAGTGTATTAGATTGACTAACAGTGTCAGTGTATTAGAGGGACTAACCGTGTCATTGTATTAGAGTGACTAACAGCCTCAGTGTATTAGAGTGACTAACAGTGTCAGTGTATTAGAGTGATTAACAGTGTCAGTGTATTAGAATGACTAACCATGTCAGTGTATTAGAGTGACTAACAGCCTCAGTGTATTAGAGTGACTAACAGTGTCAGTGTATTAGAGTGACTAACAGGCTCAGTGTATTAGAATGACTAACACACTCAGTGTATTAGAATGTCTAACCATGTCAGTGTATTAGAGTGACTAACAGCCTCAGTGTATTAGACTGACTAACACACTCAGTGTATTAGAATGTCTAACCATGTCAGTGTATTAGAGTGACTAACAGCATCAATGTATTAGAGTGACTAACAGCCACAGTGTATTAGAATGACTAACAGCCTCAGTGTATTGGAGTGATTAACTGCCTCAGTGTATTAGAATGACTAACAGTTTCAGTATATTAGAGTGACTAACAGCCTCAGTGTATTAGAATGACTAACAGTGTCAGTGTAGTGGAGTGACTAACAGCATCAGTGTATTAGAGTGACTAACAGCGTCAGTGTATTAGATTGACTAACAGTGTCAGTGTATTAGAGGGACTAACCGTGTCATTGTATTAGAGTGACTAACAGCCTCAGTGTATTAGAGTGACTAACAGTGTCAGTGTATTAGAGTGACTAACAGTGTCAGTGTATTAGAATGACTAACCATGTCATTGTAGTAGAGTGACTAACAGCCTCAGTGTATTAGAGTGACTAACAGTGTCAGTGTATTAGAGTGACTAACAGGCTCAGTGTATTAGAATGACTTACACACTCAGTCTATTAGAATGTCTAACCATGTCAGTGTATTAGAGTGACTAACAGCCACAGTGTATTAGAATGACTAACAGCCTCAGTGTATTGGAGTGATTAACTGCCTCAGTGTATTAGAATGACTAACAGTTTCAGTGTATTAGAGTGACTAACAGCCTCAGTGTATTAGAATGACTAACAATGTCAGTGTAGTGGAGTGACTAACAGCGTCAGTGTATTAGAGTGACTAACAGCATCAGTGTATTAGATTGACTAACAGTGTCAGTGTATTAGAGGGACTAACCGTGTCATTGTATTAGAGTGACTAACAGCCTCAGTGTATTAGAGTGACTAACAGTGTCAGTGTATTAGAGTGACTAACAGGCTCAGTGTATTAGAATGACTAACACACTCAGTGTATTAGAATGTCTAACCATGTCAGTGTATTAGAGTGACTAACAGCCTCAGTGTATTAGAGTGACTAACAGCCACAGTGTATTAGAATGACTAACAGCCTCAGTGTATTGGAGTGACTAATAGCGTAATTGTATTAGAGTGACCAACAGCCTCAGTGTATTAGAGTGAATAACATCCTCAGTGTATTAGAATGACTAACGGTGTCAGTGTATTAGAGTGACTAACAGCCTCAGTGTATTAGAATGACTAACCGTGTCAGTGTATTAGAGTGACTAACAGCCTCAGTGTATTAGAATGACTAACCGTGTCAGTGTATTGGAGTGACTAACAGCGTCAGTGTATTAGAGTGACTAACAGCGTCAGTGTATTAGAGTGACTAACAGTGTCAGTGTATTAGAGTGACTAACCATTTCAGTGTATTAGAGTGACTAACAGTGTCAGTGTATTAGAGTGACTAACCATTTCAGTGTATTAGAGTGACTAACAGTGTCAGTGTATTAGTGACTAACAGCCTCAGTGTATTAGGATGATTAACCATGTCAGTGTATTAGAGTGACTAACAGCCTCAGTGTATTAGAGTGACTAACACACTCATTGTATTAGAATGTATAACCGTGTCAGTGTATTAGAGTGACTAACAGCTTCAGTGTATTAGAATGACTAACTGTGTCAGTGTATTAGAGTGACTAACAGCCTCAGTGTATTAGAGTGACTAACAGCCTCAGTGTATTAGAGTGACTAACAGCCTCAGTGTATTAGAGTGACTAACCGTGTCAGTGTATTAGAGTGACTAACCGTGTCAGTGTATTAGAGTGACTAACAGCCTCAGTGTATTAGAGTGACTAACAGCCTCAGTGTATTAGAGTGACTAACCGTGTCAGTGTATTAGAGTGACTAACCGTGTCAGTGTATTAGAGTGACTAACCGTGTCAGTGTATTAGAGTGACTAACCGTGTCAGTGTATTAGAGTGACTAACCGTGTCAGTGCATTAGAGTGACTAACCGTGTCAGTGTATTAGAGTGACTGACCGTGTCAGTGTATTAGAGTGACTAACCGTGTCAGTGTATTAGAGTGACTAACCGTGTCAGTGTATTAGAGTGACTAACCGTGTCAGTGTATTAGAGTGACTAACCGTGTTAGTGTATTAGAGTGACTAACCGTGTCAGTATATTAGAGTGACTAACCGTGTCAGTGTATTAGAGTGACTAACCGTGTCAGTGAATTAGAGTGACTAACCGTGTCAGTGAATTAGAGTGACTAACCGTGTCAGTGTATTAGAGTGACTAACCGTGTCAGTGAATTAGAGTGACTAACCGTGTCAGTGTATTAGAGTGACTAACCGTGTCAGTGAATTAGAGTGACTAACCGTGTCAGTGTATTAGAGTGACTAACAGCCTCAGTGTATTAGAGTGACTAACAGCCTCAGTGTATTAGAGTGACTAACCGTGTCAGTGTATTAGAGTGACTAACCGTGTCAGTGTATTAGAGTGACTAACAGCCTCAGTGTATTAGAGTGACTAACCGTGTCAGTGTATTAGAGTGACTAACCGTGTCAGTGTATTAGAGTGACTAACAGCCTCAGTGTATTAGAGTGACTAACCGTGTCAGTGTAAGCCTCGGTGGAGATGTATGTTTAATATTTTCAAAGTGCGGCTGACAGCCCGGGCTGACCAGGACTGATTTTAACAAGCCCATGAAAGTCCTTGTGGTGAAATAGAACTTGCTGATAGATTCATAGTTACCAATGAATCTCCAGAGTGTTCAGTTCTGCACTGAGAGGCATGTCTTTCCATCCCCTTGTGCCTGACGTAGATGATGTTGCGTAAACATTTCCTCAGCAGTATTTGAAAGGCCCTCTGTGGCGTCTTGTAAATCTGCCTTCTTCTCTGAAGTCTTATCTATGCCCGGGAGACTCTGGATGGGTTGTGCGTGCGTGTGTGTATGTGTGTGTGTTATATGTGTGTGCGTGTCCACTGCTATAACCGTAGCTTCGGCTCAGAGGTGGGGAGAGGACAGAAGAGTCCTGGAGAAGTATCCCTCCCACAAGTGATTTAAACTGCAGTGAGCTGTTCTCAGAGGTTGACTGGCCGACTGGGCATACTTAGCACTGTGATTTGTTCCCTGGTCTGAGGACAACAAATCAGAGTTTACCAGCCAACCTGCAGATAGAAGACAGTTGGAAAAGTGTCTGAATCACCAGCTATAACCTGCAGATAGAAGACTGTTGGAAAAGTGTCTGAATCACCAGCTATAACCTGCAGATAGAAGACAGTTGGAAAAGTGTCTGAATCACCAGCTATAACCTGAAGATAGAAGACAGTTGGAAAAGTGTCTGAATCACCAGCTAACCTGCAGATAGAAGACAGTTGGAAAAGTGTCTGAATCACCAGCTAACCTGCAGATAGGAGACAGTTGGAAAAGTGTCTGAATCACAAGCTATAACCTGCAGATAGAAGACTGTTGGAAAAGTGTCTGAATCACCAGCTAACCTGCAGATAGAAGACTGTTGGAAAAGTGTCTGAATCACCAGCTAACCTGCAGATAGAAGACTGTTGGAAAAGTGTCTGAATCACCAGCTATAACCTGCAGATAGAAGACAGTTGGAAAAGTGTCTGAATCACCAGCTAACCTGCAGATAGAAGACTGTTGGAAAAGTGTCTGAATCACCAGCTATAACCTGCAGATAGGAGACAGTTGGAAAAGTGTCTGAATCACCAGCCAACCTGCAGATAGAAGACTGCTGGAAAAGTGTCTGAATCACCAGCCAACCTGCAGATAGAAGACTGCTGGGAAAGTGTCTGAATCACCAGCCAACCTGCAGATAGAAGACTGTTGGAAAAGTGTCTGAATCACCAGCTATAACCTGCAGATAGAAGACTGTTGGAAAAGTGTCTGAATCACCAGCTATAACCTGCAGATAGAAGACTGTTGGAAAAGTGTCTGAATCACCAGCTATAACCTGCAGATAGAAGACTGTTGGAAATGTGTCTGAATCACCAGCTAACCTGCAGATAGAAGACTGTTGGAAATGTGTCTGAATCACCAGCTAACCTGCAGATAGAAGACTGTTGGAAATGTGCTTCTCCTCATGTCAGATTGTTGTTCTCTCTTTATCTCACAAAGGAGTTAGATAGGTGAAAATTACCACGTCCATAGGATTGATTGGAGTAACTCCCTTCCCATTGACGTTTAACCTGTTCTGTGTACTGTACGCCTGAGCCGACTGATCTGAGATCTGGACCTGGCTGTAAAACAGTCGGTTTCTGTGATTTATGACTGTGTGAATGTTTTAATGACACATACGTACAGTAGGTCAAGGTAATGATTGAATATAACGTGTGAGAGGGAGAGGACATGCATTTTAGTTTAACAACAGTTTTTAAATTCCTAGAGGTCACAAATGTTGAAAATTCTTGTCAAAATTCAGAAAAAGTTTTTTGTAGGAACTGATTCAGACAGACTGACAGAGGCAGACAGTCCATTACATTGCAGGGTATGGTCTCTGTTGTTTTAACATAGGAAACTCTTGAGACAGACTCACCCTGTAAAACACACTTATTCTGATATGATTGTGAAGTTGTACCTCTGTTCAGGCGTGTTACTCATATCGCTCATTGTCTGCACGTCCCGTTTAACAACGAGTACAAAGGACAAGGGTTCTGTCAAGGTAAAGGGATCAGTGCACTAGCCAAGGCACTTGATTTGGAGAGCCACTTCACATTCTACCCTGTGTGTTATCACGGGGAAGAATGTTATCAGGCCCTCATACAGGGCCGTGAAAAACTATTTGCCTCCCCCTTTTTTGATTTTCCCAATTTTTTTGTATTTTTTATTTGTATATTGTTGCATATTGTTTTAAACTGACGTATGAGATCTTCAACCAAAACCTAATATTAAATAAAGGGAACCTGAGTTTACAACTACTACAAATATATATATATATATATATATACTTTATTTCTTTATTTAATTCATTAACAATGATATGCAACACCCAATTTACCTGTGTGAAGAATGTATTGCCCCCTTACACTCAATTACTGGTTGTGTCACCTTTAGCTCTAATGACTGCAGCCCAAACGCTTCCTGTAGTTGTTGATCAGTCTCTCAGTCTCTCACGTCGCTGTGGAGGAATTTTGTCCCTCTCTTCCATGCAGAACTG
This sequence comes from Oncorhynchus clarkii lewisi, assembly GCF_045791955.1. Lineage (NCBI taxonomy): Eukaryota > Metazoa > Chordata > Actinopteri > Salmoniformes > Salmonidae > Oncorhynchus > Oncorhynchus clarkii. The sequence continues at coordinate 68,341,630 of NC_092162.1, forward strand.
CTTTAACTCAGCGATATTTGTGGGTTTTCAAGCATCAACTGCTCGTTTCAAATCCTGCCACAACATCTCAATTGGGGTTAGATCTGGACTTTGACTAGGCCATTTTTTACGTTCAGTATCAAAAACATGCAAAAGTCCAGAAAATTTATAATCTTATCAAGTGTTTCCTATAACTCTGAAAGAAACATCTCACAGCGTGCTAGAGAGGGGGAGGGGCAGAGAGAAAAGAGAGAGCCAGCAGTAGATTACATGCTTGACCTATGACCGTTGGATCAGTCTACACAGTCTCTCTCTCTCTCTCACTTCCCCCTCTCTCTCTCTCACTTTCTCTCTCGCTCTCACTTCCCCCTCTCTCTCTCTCTCTCCTCTCTCTTTAAATTCCCTCTCTCTTTCACTTCTTTCTCTCTCTCTCTCTCTCTCTCTCTCTCTCTCTCTCTCTCTCTCGCTCTATCTCTCCTCTCCTCCCCTCTCTCTCTCTCTCTCACTTCCCCCTCTCTCTCTCTCTCTCTCCTCTCTCTTTCAATTCCCTCTCTCTTTCACTTATTTCTCTCTCTCTCTCTCTCTCTCTCTATCTCTCCTCTCCTCCCCTCTATCTCTCTCTCTCACTTCCCCCTCTCTTTCTCTCTCTCTCTCTCTCTGTCTCTTTCTCTCTCTCTCTCTCTGTCTCTCTCTCTCTCTCTCTCTCTGTCTCTCTCTCTCTCTCTCTCTCTCTGTCTCTCTCTCTCTCTGTCTCTCTCTCTCTCTCTGTCTCTCTCTCTCTCTGTCTCTCTCTCTGTCTCTCTCTCTCTCTGTCTCTCTCTCTGTTTCTGTCTGTTCTGTGTAAAGAGGTCAGACTGGGACCTCTAGTGGAGTGTTGAAGAAGTGTTGAAGTGCCTCGCTCACTGGACTTTAGACATCTTTGTTTCCCATTATCATAGATCAGCTGATTTCTGATCAGGTTCCTTTTCTTGATTATCAATAAGCAATTAACAGAATAGTTATCAATAACATAACCTGTTCAAGTGGCTACGAGGACCTAGATACTCTCAGTAGGCTGCAGTAGTCTGAGACAACATAACATGGACAAAACATTATCACGGATAAAAACACAAGGCTTATTTACATTATGCTACTGCAAGTCACATGAGGTTTTCGTTTATCATATGTGATGGTCATAGATCAGATTAGAGGGTTGGTCAATGTCAAACTGTAACGGTTTTATTTCCGTTGAAGGAGAGGAGGACCAAAATGCAGTGTAGTTCGTGTTGAACATGTTTAATAAAAGACGATAACGTGAACACAAATAACAAAATAACAACCGTGGATAAAACCCAAAACAGTCCTATCTGGTGCAGAGAACCCAAAGACAGGAAACAACCACCCACAAACCCCAACACAAAACAAGCTACCTAAATATGGTTCCCAATCAGAGACAACGACTAACACCTGCCTCTGATTGAGAACCATATCAGGCCATACATAGAAACGGACAAACTAGACACACAACATAGAATGCCCACCCAGCTCACGTCCTGACCAACACTAAAACAAGGAAAACACAAAAGAACTATGGTCAGAACGTGACACAAACAGACACATTAAGGAGGAGTACTGGCATCATTCAGTCTTCCCACTTGGCATCAATCACTTCAATATCTAGAAAACGACATTAATTCAACCAGTTTGAGCCCGGTGGTGTTTTTGAATCATTCCTATCACTCTCTTGTTGAGTTTCCGTGTGTCTGCAGTGTCCGTTAGGGTGGAGAACGACTGACAACAGGGACGGGCGAACAGACGGAAGTGTTTGGTTGTTCAACCCGTTCTGCCCAGTGTTCAAGAAGTTCAGGAATCAGGAAACTCTCTATCGTTTTGTGGCCCAGCAGCATTGTTGAGCTAAGAGACAGGGGTGTCATTGTGTTCGCTACCATATTCACAGGTAATAAACATGCATAACTGCTGCTGTCCTGCATTACGTCACAACCTTCTGTCACAACTTAACCTTCACACGTCACTGTTTAAACCCCATGACCATGGCACAGTCAAGTTAGTTGAGAATGACATACAATTGTGAATTTCTCATAATAACAGCGAGCAAAGTGTCATGTTTTTAACAATCAGAAAATGCACAGTACCAGTCAAAAGTTTGGACACGCCTACTCATTACAAGGTTTCTCTTTATTTTTACTATGTTCTACATTGTAGAATAATAGTGAAGACATCAAAACTATGAAATAACACATATGGAATCGTGTAGTAACCAAAAAAGTGTTCATCAAATCCAGATATATGTTATATTTGAAATTTTTCAAAACAGCCACCCTTTGCCTTGAACACAGCTTTGCACACACTTGGCATTCTCTCAACCAGCTTCATGAGGAAGTCACCATGAATGCATTTCAATTAATAGGTGTGCCTTGCTAAAAGTTCATTTGTGGATTATCTTTCCTTCTTAATGTGTTTGAGCCAATCAGATGCGTTTTGACAAGGTAGGGGTGGTATACAGAAGATAGCCCTATTTGGTCAAATACCAAGTCCATATTATGCAAAAACAGCTCACATAAACAAAGAGAAACCATCATTACTTTCAATCCTGAAAATGTCAAGAACTTTGAACATTTCTTCAAGCGCAGTCACTTATTAAACCATCAAGCGCTATGATGAAACTGTCTCTCATGAGGACCACCACAGGAAAGGAAGAAATTACCTCTGCTGCAGAGGATAAATTGATTAGAGTTAACTGCACCTCAGATTGCAGCCCAAAGAAATTCTTCAGAGTTCAAGTAACAGACACATCTCAACATCAACTGTTCAGAGGAGACTGCTTGAATCAGGCCTTCATAGTCGAATTTCTGCAAAAACCACTACTAAAGGACACCGATAAGAATAAGATATAAGAATAAGAGACTTGCTTGGGCCAAGAAACACGAGCAATGGATATTTAAACTGGTGGAAATCTGTCCTTTGGTCTGATGAGTCCAAATTTTTGATTTCTGGTTCCAACCGCCGTGTCTTTGTGAGACGCAGAGTAGGTGAACAGATGATCTCAGTATGTGTGTTTCCCACCGTGAAGCATGGAGGAGGAGGTGTGATGTTGTGGGGGTGCTTTTCTGGTGACACTGTCAGTGATTTATTTAGAATTAAAGGCACACTTAACCAGCATGGCTACCACAGCATTCTGCAGCGAAACACCATCCCAGTTGATTTGCACTTAGTGGGACTATCATTTGTTTTTCAACAGGACAATGACCCAAAACACACCTCCAGACTGTGTAAGGGCTATTTGACCAAGGAAAGTGATGGAGTGCTGCATCAGATGACCTGGCCTCCACAATCACCCGACCTGACCTCAACCCAATTGAGATGGTTTGGGATGAGTTGGACTGCAGAGTGAAGGAAAAGCAACCAATAAATGCTCAGCATATGTGGGAACTCCTTCAAGACTGTTGGAAAAGCATTCCTCATGAAGCTGGTTGAGAGAATGCCAAGAGAACTTGCAAAGCTGTCATCAAGGCAACGGGTGGCTACTAAAATATTAATCTAATATATAATCTAAAATATTAAAATATATTTGGATTTGTTTAACACTTTTTTTTTGATACTACATGATTCCATGTGTTATTTCATAGTTTTGATGTCTTCACTATTATTCTACAATGTATAAAATAGTAAAAATAAAGAAAAACCCTTGAATGAGTAGGTGTGTCCAAACTTTTGACTGGTACTCTATGTCCTACAACAATCACTGTAATTGTGACTGGTAGTGTTTTATCACACGATTCTGATTCATAGTTCATCTCACGTAGAGCTAGGAGGGAAAATGGATAATTGTGTCCACACTCCACCCCATTTGTAAATAAAAGAGTAACACCTGGTATGATTCCAAAACATTTGGAGAAATGCCCAATCAGCATGGTCGTCTTTAAAACCTCAAAATTCCTCTTTTCACCTTCTGAGCAAGTTTGCTAATCCTCTCAAATTGTGAGATTACTTCATGCGGGTATAAAAAAAGTAACACAAATCATTATTTATTATATTCTATAGTTACTCAATCATAACTCAATGTTTATAGACCCTGAATTCATGTCATTTTGTGTTGTTTTTTTATTTTATTTTATCTCTGCCTCTTTTTACTTCTGAAACGTAAGAGTGAAAAATTCATGTTGTGTTTGAGCTACCCTATGGCTTCTGGCTGCTCTCTAAAGGTTAATAAATCTGGATGGTCCGGTTTTTGCTGGATTTCTGCAGAACCGGAATATCAAGGGAGAACTGGCCTGGGCATCCGTGTTTGTGTTCTCTAGCACCGCTCAGACCTGTTTCCCCTGGGGTGGAGATGAGGGGGGGGGCTTTCCCTTGTGTGTATTTCCTCTCTCTCTCTCTCTCTCTCTCTCTCTCTCTCTCTCTCTCTCTCTCTCTCTCTCTGTTACCTTATCCATCTCTATCTCTGGCACTGACCAACCAGCTCTCCAGAGCTAAGGAGGAGAAGAGACAGACTAGACTGCAAGGGATTGACAGACAGAAGGACAGACAGACAGAGTGACGGGTCCTCGTTGGGGACCTGGAAAAAGGTGAGTGTGCCTGTTGACAGTGTGTGGTGGGGAGCTGGGGCCTGTGAAGTTGGGACGGGTTGCTGGGTGGGCCGGTGCCAGGAGGCATGCTGGGCAGGAGAGTCTATTCATTAGCCTACAGGAAAGGACTGTTTCCTTATGAGTCCTTCTCATTGAATCCTCATTAGAACAGGGAATACTTAGACAATGGATGGAAATGAGGATTCATCTGTATAATGAAGGACAGGATGATATTCAATTGCATTATTTACAGTTATATATATATATATATATTTATGGTTAATGTTATCTTCTTCCTAACGGCGTCTTGTATGATCATTGATTGAACCACATGGTTGTTTTGAATAACAAAACAGTATAGTGAAGTGTGCATTTGTTCACATTGAATTTGTCAGACGACGGGTTGATGGTTTGTGGATTAACGGTGATATAAATCAGTGGATTAACGGTGATATAAATCTGTGTGTTGATTTGGGGGCAGATATTTAACATGTTGTGACAATAACCTACTGTTGGGTCCTATGTCTATTTCCCAGCACCGTGTTGTACAGGATTGTAGGATTAAAGGTGGTAATCTGGGATTGCAACCTCCATTTTTATGTGTGGATAAAACTTGTTGAAAAAACTATCATGTTGAGCTAACGGAGGGCAGTCCTTACATCGATAACTCTGTCGATAAACACAGGAGTAGTTCCACTTATCTTCCCTATCCCCCAACTGTTTACCAAAAAAAAATGGCGGGATGTCCAATCAGTTGTTTTTCGATTCCTGGATTTCCCTCTTCTTCTTTTTTTTTTTACGTCAGGAACCATATAACTGAATCTATATTTCTATTTCTATAGAAAATGTAGCCTTGTCGTTGCATACATGAGTGTCTGTCTGTCATTGTCTAATTTCGCCAAATATGTTCCAATTCTGTGACGGATCAGGCTTTATTCACACAGTGTGCATAAGACTGTGGTTTTAAATGTGTGCAACAGATACTTCAGCAACCTCCCTGTATCCTTTCATACGACAGCTTTTCCTTTTCTCGGTGTGTTGAGCTCTGCATCTCCTATCTTCTTGTTCAAACATAGTTATGCAGTGCAGAGCTACACAGCTACACAGGTATACAGCTACACAGGTATACAGCTACACAGGTACACAGCTACACAGGTATACAGCTACACAGGTATATAGCTACACAGCTACACAGCTACACAGCTACACAGCTACACAGCTACACAGGTATACAGCTACACAGGTATACAGCTACACAGCTACACAGGTACACAGCTACACAGCTACACAGCTACACAGGTATACAGCTACACAGGTATACAGCTACACAGCTACACAGCTACACAGGTATACAGGTATACAGCTACACAGGTATACAGCTACACAGCTACACAGCTACACAGGTATATAGCTACAAAGCTACACAGGTATACAGCTACACAGGTATACAGCTACACAGCTACACAGCTACACAGGTATACAGGTATACAGCTACACAGGTATACAGCTACAAAGCTACACAGGTATACAGCTACACAGGTATACAGCTACACAGCTACAAAGCTACACAGGTATACAGCTACACAGGTATATAGCTACACAGCTACACAGCTACACAGCTACAGAGCTATACAGCTACACAGCTACACAGCTACACAGCTACACAGGTATATAGCTACACAGCTACACAGCTACACAGGTATACAGCTACACAGCTACACAGCTATACAGCTACACAGTATACAGCTACACAGGTATACAGCTACACAGCAACACAGCTACACAGCTACACAGTATACAGCTACACAGGTATACAGCTACACAGGTATATAGCTACACAGCTACACAGCTACACAGGTATATAGCTACACAGCTACACAGCTACACAGGTATACAGCAACACAGCTACACAGCTACACAGGTATACAGCTACACAGCAACACAGCTACACAGCTAGAAAAGCTATACAGCTATACAGCTATGCAGCTATACAGCTACACAGTATACAGCAACACAGCTACACAGCTACACAGCAAAACAGCAACACAGCTACACAGCTATACAGCTAGAAAAGCTACACAGCTACACAGATACAAAGCTACACAGATACACAGCTACACAGGTATACAGATACAAAGCTACACAGCTACACAGCTATACAGAAAAGCTAGAAAAGCTACACAGCTAGTACCCATTTCTGTTCTATAGGTGTATATACATTTAGACCACTAGGACAGATACAGATACATAGATTTGGATATGAGTAATTCAGGTCTATTGATCTGTGAACTTTAGGTCACTTTAGGTCAATTCAGGTCTATTGATCTTTAAAAAAAGGGGGGGGGATAGATTATTGATAACTGAAAATGGACCTCGATCAATCTACAATGTACATGTATGTAATATGTGTGTATGTCACAGTTTGAACTGAGAGCCTGTTAAGCAACACTCTGTGAGCAGGGAAAGGCAGACCGTTGGACAGACAGGTCTTCTCTTGCTTTGCTGCAACATTTGGGACAGTTAAGACAACGTATCCCGACATGCTGCTTCTGAGAAAAGCTCAGATCAAAAAATGCTTCACGGTGTTTAGTGTGTTGACACACCCTCTCACCCTCCCCTTCTATTGGGAATTACGCAGAGTCAAGTAAAAAAAAAAATAAATAGAGAAGAAGGCCTGAATTTTCATGGAATAGTGAACAGCATTGATCCTCACAGAACATACTGTACTACTGCTCTAGACATGTTATAGTCTACTGTACTGCTCCTCTAGACATGTTATAGTCTACTGTACTGCTCCACTAGACATGTTATAGTCTACTGTACTGCTCCTCTAGACATGTTATAGTCTACTGTACTGCTCCACTAGACATGTTATAGTCTACTGTACTGCTCCTCTAGACATGTTATAGTGTACTGTACTGCTCCTCTAGACATGTTATAGTCTACTGTACTGCTCCTCTCCTCTAGACGTGTTATAGTCTACTGTACTGCTCCACTAGACATGTTATAGTCTACTGTACTGCTCCTCTCCTCTAGACATGTTATAGTCTACTGTACTGCTCCTCTCCTCTAGACATGTTATATTCTACTGTACTGCTCCTCTAGACATGTTATAGTCTACTGTACTACTGCTCTAGACATGTTATAGTCTATTGTACTGCTCCTCTAGACATGTTATAGTCTACTGTACTGCTCCTCTCCTCTAGACATGTTATAGTCTACTGTACTGCTCCTCTCCTCTAGACATGTTATAGTCTACTGTACTGCTCCACTAGACATGTTATAGTCTACTGTACTGCTCCACTAGACATGTTATAGTCTACTGTACTGCTCCTCTCCTCTAGACATGTTACAGTCTACTGTACTGCTCCTCTAGACATGTTATAGTCTACTGTACTGCTCCTCTCCTCTAGACATGTTATAGTCTACTGTCCTGCTCCTCTCCTCTAGACATGTTATAGTCTACTGTACTGCTCCACTAGACATGTTATAGTCAACTGTACTGCTCCACTAGACATGTTATAGTCTACTGTACTGCTCCTCTAGACATGTTATAGTCTACTGTACTGCTCCTCTCCTCTAGACATGTTATAGTCTACTGTACTGCTCCACTAGACATGTTATAGTCTACTGTAATGCTCCACTAGACATGTTATAGTCTACTGTACTGCTCCTCTCCTCTAGAGATGTTATAGTCTACTGTACTGCTCCTCTAGACATGTTATAGTCTACTGTACTGCTCCACTAGAAATGTTATAGTATACTGTACTGCTCCTCTAGACATGTTATAGTCTACTGTACTGCTCCACTAGACATGTTATAGTCTACTGTACTGCTCCTCTCCTCTAGACATGTTATAGTCTACTGTACTGCTCCTCTCCTCTAGACATGTTATAGTCTACTGTACTGCTCCTCTCCTCTAGACATGTTATAGTCTACTGTACTGCTCCTCTAGACATGTTATAGTCTACTGTACTACTGCTCTAGACATGTTATAGTCTATTGTACTGCTCCTCTAGACATGTTATAGTCTACTGTACTGCTCCTCTCCTCTAGACATGTTATAGTCTACTGTACTGCTCCTCTCCTCTAGACATGTTATAGTCTACTGTACTGCTCCTATAGACATGTTATAGTCTACTGTACTGCTCCTCTCCTCTAGACATGTTATAGTCTACTGTACTGCTCCTCTAGACATGTTATAGTCTACTGTACTACTGCTCTAGACATGTTATAGTCTATTGTACTGCTCCTCTAGACATGTTATAGTCTACTGTACTGCTCCTCTCCTCTAGACATGTTATAGTCTACTGTCCTGCTCCTCTCCTCTAGACATGTTATAGTCTACTGTACTGCTCCACTCCTCTAGACATGTTATAGTCTACTGTACTGCTCCTCTCCTCTAGAGATGTTATATTCTACTGTACTGCTCCTCTAGACATGTTATAGTCTACTGTACTACTGCTCTAGACATGTTATAGTCTATTGTACTGCTCCTCTAGACATGTTATAGTCTACTGTACTGCTCCTCTCCTCTAGACATGTTATAGTCTACTGTACTGCTCCTCTCCTATAGACATGTTATAGTCTACTGTACTGCTCCACTAGACATGTTATAGTCTACTGTACTGCTCCACTAGACATGTTATAGTCTACTGTACTGCTCCTCTCCTCTAGACATGTTACAGTCTACTGTACTGCTCCTCTAGACATGTTATAGTCTACTGTACTGCTCCTCTCCTCTAGACATGTTATAGTCTACTGTCCTGCTCCTCTCCTCTAGACATGTTATAGTCTACTGTACTGCTCCACTAGACATGTTATAGTCTACTGTACTGCTCCACTAGACATGTTATAGTCTACTGTACTGCTCCTCTAGACATGTTATAGTCTACTGTACTGCTCCTCTCCTCTAGACATGTTATAGTCTACTGTACTGCTCCACTAGACATGTTATAGTCTACTGTAATGCTCCACTAGACATGTTATAGTCTACTGTACTGCTCCTCTCCTCTAGAGATGTTATAGTCTACTGTACTGCTCCTCTAGACATGTTATAGTCTACTGTACTGCTCCACTAGACATGTTATAGTATACTGTACTGCTCCTCTAGACATGTTATAGTCTACTGTACTGCTCCACTAGACATGTTATAGTCTACTGTACTGCTCCTCTCCTCTAGACATGTTATAGTCTACTGTACTGCTCCTCTCCTCTAGACATGTTATAGTCTACTGTACTGCTCCTCTCCTCTAGACATGTTATAGTCTACTGTACTGCTCCTCTAGACATGTTATAGTCTACTGTACTACTGCTCTAGACATGTTATAGTCTATTGTACTGCTCCTCTAGACATGTTATAGTCTACTGTACTGCTCCTCTCCTCTAGACATGTTATAGTCTACTGTACTGCTCCTCTCCTCTAGACATGTTATAGTCTACTGTACTGCTCCTCTAGACATGTTATAGTCTACTGTACTGCTCCTCTCCTCTAGACATGTTATAGTCTACTGTACTGCTCCTCTAGACATGTTATAGTCTACTGTACTACTGCTCTAGACATGTTATAGTCTATTGTACTGCTCCTCTAGACATGTTATAGTCTACTGTACTGCTCCTCTCCTCTAGACATGTTATAGTCTACTGTCCTGCTCCTCTCCTCTAGACATGTTATAGTCTACTGTACTGCTCCACTCCTCTAGACATGTTATAGTCTACTGTACTGCTCCTCTCCTCTAGACATGTTATAGTCTACTGTACTGCTCCTCTAGACATGTTATAGTCTACTGTACTGCTCCTCTAGACATGTTATAGTCTACTGTACTGCTCCACTAGACATGTTATAGTCTACTGTACTGCTCCACTAGACATGTTATGGTCTACTGTACTGCTCCTCTCCTCTAGACATGTTATAGTCTACTGTACTGCTCCTCTAGACATGTTATAGTCTACTGTACTGCTCCACTAGACATGTTATAGTCTACTGTACTGCTCCTCTAGACATGTTATAGTCTACTGTACTGCTCCACTAGACCAAATCAAATCAAATTTATTTTTATATAGCCCTTCGTACATCAGCTGATATCTCAAAGTGCTGTACAGAAACCCAGCCTAAAACCCCAAACAGCAAGCAATGCAGGTGTAGAAGCGCGGTGGCTAGGAAAAACTCCCTAGAAAGGCCAAAACCTAGGAAGAAACCTAGAGAGGAACCAGGCTATGTGGGGTGGCCAGTCCTCTTCTGGCTGTGCCGGGTGGAGATTATAACAAAACATGGTCAAGATGTTCAAATGTTCATAAATGACCAGCATGGTCGAATTATAATAAGGCAGAATAGTTGAAACTGGAGCAGCAGCACAGTCAGGTGGACTGGGGACAGCAAGGAGTCATCATGTCAGGTATTCCTGGGGCATGGTCCTATGGCTCAGGTCAGTTGAAACTGGAGCAGCAGCACAGCCAGGTGGACTGGGGACAGCAAGGAGTCATCATGTCAGGTAGTCCTGGGGCATGGTCCTAGGGCTCAGGTCCTCCGAGAGAGAGAAAGAGAGAAGGAGAGAATTAGAGAACGCACACTTAGATTCACACAGGACACCGAATAGGACAGGAGAAGTACTCCAGATATAACAAACTGACCCTAGCCCCCCGACACATAAACTACTGCAGCATAAATACTGGAGGCTGAGACAGGAGGGGTCAGGAGACACTGTGGCCCCATCCGAGGACACCCCCGGACAGGGCCAAACAGGAAGGATATAACCCCACCCACTTTGCCAAAGCACAGCCCCCACAACACTAGAGGGATATCTTCAACCACCAACTTACCATCCTGAGACAAGGCTGAGTATAGCCCACAAAGACCTCCGCCACGGCACAACCCAAGGGGGGGGGGCGCCAACCCAGACAGGATGACCACATCAGTGACTCAACCCACTCAGGTGACGCACCCCCTCCAGGGACGGCATGAGAGAGCCCCAGTAAAGCCAGCCCCTGTAATAGGGTTAGAGGCAGAGAATCCCAGTGGAAAGAGGGGAACCGGCCAGGCAGAGACAGCAAGGGCGGTTCGTTGCTCCAGAGCCTTTCCGTTCACCCTCCCACTCCTGGGCCAGACTACACTCAATCATATGACCCACTGAAGAGATGAGTCTTCAGTAGAGACTTAAAGGTTGAGACCGAGTTTGCGTCTCTGACATGGGTAGGCAGACCGTTCCATAAAAATGGAGCTCTATAGGAGAAAGCCCTGCCTCCAGCTGTTTGCTTAAAAATTCTAGGGACAATTAGGAGGCCTGCGTCTTGTGACCGTAGCGTACGTGTAGGTATGTACGGCAGGACCAAATCAGAGAGATAGGTAGGAGCAAGCCCATGTAATGCTTTGTAGGTTAGCAGTAAAACCTTGAAATCAGCCCTTGCTTTGACAGGAAGCCAGTGTAGAGAGGCTAGCACTGGAGTAATATGATCAAATTTTTTGGTTCTAGTCAGGATTCTAGCAGCCGTATTTAGCACTAACTGAAGTTTATTTAGTGCTTTATCCGGGTAGCCGGAAAGTAGAGCATTGCAGTAGTCTAACCTGGAAGTGACAAAAGCATGGATTAATTTTTCTGCATCATTTTTGGACAGAAAGTTTCTGATTTTTGCAATGTTACGTAGATGGAAAAAAGCTGTCCTTGAAATGGTCTTGATATGTTCTTCAAAAGAGAGATCAGGGTCCAGAGTAACGCCGAGGTCCTTCACAGTTTTATTTGAGACGACTGTACAACCATTAAGATTAATTGTCAGATTCAACAGAAGATCTAGACATGTTATAGTCTACTGTACTGCTCCTCTAGACATGTTATAGTGTACTGTACTGCTCCTCTAGACATGTTATGGTCTACTGTACTGCTCCTCTCCTCTAGACATGTTATATTCTACTGTACTGCTCCTCTAGACATGTTATAGTCTACTGTACTGCTCCTCTCCTCTAGACATGTTATAGTCTACTGTACTGCTCCTCTCCTCTAGACATGTTATATTCTACTGTACTGCTCCTCTAGACATGTTATAGTCTACTGTACTACTGCTCTAGACATGTTATAGTCTATTGTACTGCTCCTCTAGACATGTTATAGTCTACTGTACTGCTCCTCTCCTCTAGACATGTTATGGTCTACTGTACTGCTCCTCTCCTCTAGACATGTTATAGTCTACTGTACTGCTCCACTAGACATGTTATAGTCTACTGTACTGCTCCACTAGACATGTTATAGTCTACTGTACTGCTCCTCTCCTCTAGACATGTTACAGTCTACTGTACTGCTCCTCTAGACATGTTATAGTCTACTGTACTGCTCCTCTCCTCTAGACATGTTATAGTCTACTGTCCTGCTCCTCTCCTCTAGACATGTTATAGTCCACTGTACTGCTCCACTAGACATGTTATAGTCTACTGTACTGCTCCTCTAGACATGTTATAGTCTACTGTACTGCTCCTCTCCTCTAGACATGTTAAAGTCTACTGTACTGCTCCACTAGACATGTTATAGTCTACTGTAATGCTCCACTAGACATGTTATAGTCTACTGTACTGCTCCTCTCCTCTAGAGATGTTATAGTCTACTGTACTGCTCCTCTAGACATGTTATAGTCTACTGTACTGCTCCACTAGACATGTTATAGTATACTGTACTGCTCCTCTAGACATGTTATAGTCTACTGTACTGCTCCACTAGACATGTTATAGTCTACTGTACTGCTCCTCTCCTCTAGACATGTTATAGTCTACTGTACTGCTCCTCTCCTCTAGACATGTTATAGTCTACTGTACTGCTCTAGACATGTTATAGTCTACTGTACTGCTCCTCTCCTCTAGACATGTTATAGTCTACTGTACTGCTCCTCTAGACATGTTATAGTCTACTGTACTGCTCCACTAGACATGTTATAGTCTACTGTACTGCTCCTCTAGACATGTTATAGTCTACTGTACTGCTCCTCTCCTCTAGACATGTTATAGTCTACTGTACTGCTCCACTAGACATGTTATAGTCTACTGTACTGCTCCACTAGACATGTTATAGTCTACTGTACTGCTCCACTAGACATGTTATAGTCTACTGTACTGCTCCACTAGACATGTTATAGTCTACTGTACTGCTCCACTAGACATGTTATAGTCTACTGTACTGCTCCACTAGACATGTTATAGTCTACTGTACTGCTCCTCTCTAGACATGTTATAGTCTACTGTACTGCTCCACTAGACATGTTATAGTCTACTGTACTGCTCCACTAGACATGTTATAGTCTACTGTACTGCTCCACTAGACATGTTATAGTCTACTGTACTGCTCCTCTAGACATGTTATAGTCTACTGTACTGCTCCTCTCCTCTAGACATGTTATAGTCTACTGTACTGCTCCTCTAGACATGTTATAGTCTACTGTACTGCTCCTCTCCTCTAGACATGTTATGGTCTACTGTACTGCTCCTCTCCTCTAGACATGTTATAGTCTACTGTACTGCTCCACTAGACATGTTATAGTCTACTGTACTGCTCCACTAGACATGTTATAGTCTACTGTACTGCTCCTCTCCTCTAGACATGTTACAGTCTACTGTACTGCTCCTCTAGACATGTTATAGTCTACTGTACTGCTCCTCTCCTCTAGACATGTTATAGTCTACTGTCCTGCTCCTCTCCTCTAGACATGTTATAGTCCACTGTACTGCTCCACTAGACATGTTATAGTCTACTGTACTGCTCCTCTAGACATGTTATAGTCTACTGTACTGCTCCTCTCCTCTAGACATGTTAAAGTCTACTGTACTGCTCCACTAGACATGTTATAGTCTACTGTAATGCTCCACTAGACATGTTATAGTCTACTGTACTGCTCCTCTCCTCTAGAGATGTTATAGTCTACTGTACTGCTCCTCTAGACATGTTATAGTCTACTGTACTGCTCCACTAGACATGTTATAGTATACTGTACTGCTCCTCTAGACATGTTATAGTCTACTGTACTGCTCCACTAGACATGTTATAGTCTACTGTACTGCTCCTCTCCTCTAGACATGTTATAGTCTACTGTACTGCTCCTCTCCTCTAGACATGTTATAGTCTACTGTACTGCTCTAGACATGTTATAGTCTACTGTACTGCTCCTCTCCTCTAGACATGTTATAGTCTACTGTACTGCTCCTCTAGACATGTTATAGTCTACTGTACTGCTCCACTAGACATGTTATAGTCTACTGTACTGCTCCTCTAGACATGTTATAGTCTACTGTACTGCTCCTCTCCTCTAGACATGTTATAGTCTACTGTACTGCTCCACTAGACATGTTATAGTCTACTGTACTGCTCCACTAGACATGTTATAGTCTACTGTACTGCTCCACTAGACATGTTATAGTCTACTGTACTGCTCCACTAGACATGTTATAGTCTACTGTACTGCTCCACTAGACATGTTATAGTCTACTGTACTGCTCCACTAGACATGTTATAGTCTACTGTACTGCTCCTCTAGACATGTTATAGTCTACTGTACTGCTCCACTAGACATGTTATAGTCTACTGTACTGCTCCACTAGACATGTTATAGTCTACTGTACTGCTCCACTAGACATGTTATAGTCTACTGTACTGCTCCTCTAGACATGTTATAGTCTACTGTACTGCTCCTCTCCTCTAGACATGTTATAGTCTACTGTACTGCTCCTCTAGACATGTTATAGTCTACTGTACTGCTCCTCTCCTCTAGACATGTTATAGTCTACTCTACTGCTCCTCTAGACATGTTATAGTCTATTGTACTGCTCCTCTAGACATGTTATAGTCTACTGTACTGCTCCTCTCCTCTAGACATGTTATAGTCTACTGTACTACTCCACTAGACATGTTATAGTCTACTGTACTGCTCCTCTCCTCTAGACATGTTATAGTATACTGTACTGCTCCTCTCCTCTAGACATGTTATAGTCTACTGTACTGCTCCTCTAGACATGTTATAGTCTACTGTACTGCTCCTCTCCTCTAGACATGTTATAGTCTACTGTACTGCTCCTCTAGACATGTTATAGTCTATTGTACTGCTCCTCTAGACATGTTATAGTCTACTGTACTGCTCCTCTCCTCTAGACATGTTATAGTCTACTGTACTGCTCCACTAGACATGTTATAGTCTACTGTACTGCTCCTCTCCTCTAGACATGTTATAGTCTACTGTACTGCTCCTCTCCTCTAGACATGTTATAGTCTACTGTACTGCTCTAGACATGTTATAGTATACTGTTCTGCTCCTCTAGACATGTTGTGTTTCATGGCCTTATTGTATAATATCTCATGACAGGACTACAGGCATCTTACAGCATATTGTGTCATGTTATTCAATGTTCCCTGCTCCTCTCCTCTAGACATGTTATAGTCTACTGTACTGCTCCTCTAGACATGTTATGGTCTACTGTACTGCTCCTCTCCTCTAGACATGTTATAGTCTACTGTACTGCTCCACTAGACATGTTATAGTCTACTGTACTGCTCCTCTCCTCTAGACATGTTATAGTCTACTGTACTGCTCCACTAGACATGTTATAGTCTACTGTACTGCTCCACTAGACATGTTATAGTCTACTGTACTGCTCCTCTCCTCTAGAGATGTTATATTCTACTGTACTGCTCCTCTAGACATGTTATAGTCTACTGTACTGCTCCACTAGACATGTTATAGTATACTGTACTGCTCCTCTAGACATGTTATAGTCTACTGTACTGCTCCACTAGACATGTTATAGTCTACTGTACTGCTCCTCTCCTCTAGACATGTTATAGTCTACTGTACTGCTCCTCTCCTCTAGACATGTTATAGTCTACTGTACTGCTCCTCTAGACATGTTATAGTCTACTGTACTGCTGCTCTAGACATGTTGTGTTTCATGGCCTTATTGTATAATATCTCATGACAGGACTACAGGCATCTTACAGCATATTGTGTCATGTTATTCAATGTTCCCTGTTCTATCAATTAAACGTAGACCTGTAGGACATAAGATAAGGGAAATCTACTAACAAGTCTCAAGTGATATTCTCTCTCTCTCTCTCTCTCTCTCTCTCTCTCTCTCTCTCTCTCTCTCTCTCACACACACACACACACACACACACACACTTACTTGTTATCATTTCCAATATCTCTGCATAAGTTTGCCTCCTATTTGTGGAAGTTAAGGCCTTAAGGTCTGCTGCGCTCGCTCTGGCATGCTCTTGTGGAAACCTGAACCTATGCTTTGGTTGGTTTTCTTTGGTTGGTTTTCTTCCCCAGTTGAGGACATTTCTGTTGTGGATGACAGCTGAGAGAGAGAGAGAGAGGGGTCCTGTGTAAAGGTCGGCTGTGACAGCAGTGTTTCCATGGCTCTGGATGGTTTCAACAATCTCCTCCACAAACTGAGGGAGTCCCACGACCGAGAGGTCCAAAGTGAGTGATCAATCCTTCTGCCGTGTCAGTGTTGCTGATGATCTGAGATGTGAGCGTGGTACCACACAAGACAATACTATAGAATTAATATTCTATCAATCCATCTACAATCTCTCTCTCTCTCTCTCTCTCTCTCTCTCTCTCTCTCTCTCTCTCTCTCTCCATCTCTCTCCACCTCTCTCTCTCTCCATCTCTCTCTCTCTCTCTCGCTCTCTCTCTCTCCATCTCTCCCTCCCTCTCTCTCTCTTTCCCTCCCTCTCTCTCTCTCTCTCTTCTCTCTCTCTCTCTCTCTCTCTCTCTCTCTCTCTCTCTCTCTCTACCTCTCTCTCTCTCTCTCTCTTTCTCTCGCTCTCCATCTCTCTCTCTCTCTCGCTCTCCATCTCTCTCCACCTCTCTCTCTCCATCTCTCTCCACCATCTCTCTCTCTCTCTCTCTCTCTCTCTCTCTCTCTCTCTCTCTCTCTCTCTCATCTCTCTCCACCTCTCTCTCTCTCCATCTCTCTCCCCCATCTCTCTCTTTCTCTCTCTCTCTCTCTCTCTCTCTCTCTCTCTCTCCCTCCCTCCCTCTCTCTCTCTTTCCCTCTCTCTCTCCCTCTCTCTCTGTAGAATGGCAAGAGAAATTGCAGGAGCTAACCAATAAAAAGGGCTGGTAAGTCCATTTCAAAACACATTACTAAAAGGTGATATATTGATATGTGGAAGAAGTAGTGATACCAGGTGGTGCAGGTAGGCAGCAACACCGCTGTCACACTGATCCTCAACACGGGGGCCCAACAGGGGTGCGTGGCCACGCACGTCTCTAACTCAATCATCAAGTTTGCTGATGACAAAACAGTGGTAGGCCTAATCACCAACAATGACGAGACAGACTATAGAGAGGAGGTGAGGGCAGAGTGGTGGCAGGAAAATCACCTCTCACTCAATGTCAACAAAACAAAGGAGCTGATCGTGGACTAAAAACGTAAAGTTCCTCGGCGTGCGCATCACTGAGGACCTAAAATGGTCCTTCCAGAACAACAGTGTGGTGAAGAAGGCGCAACATCGCCTCTTCAATCTCAGGAGGCTGAAGAAATTTGGCTTGGCCCCTAAGACCCTCAGAAACTTCTACAGATACACCATCGAGAGCATTCTGTCGGGAGCCACCGCATGGCTCTCCAGAAGGCAGTCAGCCCAACGCATCACCAGGGGCACACTGCCTGCCCTCCAGAACATCTACAGGAAGGCCACATCACATCATTAAGGACCTCAGCCACCTGAGTCATGGCCTGTTCACCTTGCTACCATCTCGAAGGTGGGTACAGGTGCATCAAAGCTGGGACCGAAAGCTAATAAATAGCTTCTACAGTGCCTTGCGAAAGTATTCGGCCCCCTTGAACTTTGCGACCTTTTGCCACATTTCAGGCTTCAAACATAAAGATATAAAACTGTATTTTTTTGTGAAGAATCAATAACAAGTGGGACACAATCATGAAGTGAAGTGGAACGACATTTTTTGGATATTTCTTTTTACTTATTACTTTTTTAACAAATAAAAAATTGAAAAATTGGGCGTGCAAAATTATTCAGCCCCCTTAAGTTAATACTTTGTAGCGCCACCTTTTGCTGCGATTACAGCTGTAAGTCGCTTGGGGTATGTCTCTATCAGTTTTGCACATCGAGAGACTGACATTTTTTCCCATTCCTCCTTGCAAAACAGCTCGAGCTCAGTGAGGTTGGATGGAGAGCATTTGTGAACAGCAGTTTTCAGTTCTTTCCACAGATTCTCGATTGGATTCAGGTCTGGACTCTGACTTGGCCATTCTAACACCTGGATATGTTTATTTTTGAACCATTCATTGTAGATTTTGCTTTATGTTTT
Source organism: Oncorhynchus clarkii lewisi (assembly GCF_045791955.1). Taxonomy (NCBI): domain Eukaryota; kingdom Metazoa; phylum Chordata; class Actinopteri; order Salmoniformes; family Salmonidae; genus Oncorhynchus; species Oncorhynchus clarkii. The sequence continues at coordinate 68,360,478 of NC_092162.1, forward strand.
GGATAATTGTCTTGTTGGAAGACAAATCTCCGTCCCAGTCTCAGGTCTTTTGCAGACTCCATCAGGTTTTCTTCCAGAATGGTCCTGTATTTGGCTCCATCCATCTTCCCATCAATTTTAACCATCTTCACTGTCCCTGCTGAAGAAAAGCAGGCCCAAACCATGATGCTGCCACCACCATGTTTGACAGTGGGGATGGTGTGTTCAGCTGTGTTGCTTTTACGCCAAACATAACGTTTTGCATTGTTGCCAAAAAGTTCAGTTTTGGTTTCATCTGACCAGAGCACCTTCTTCCACATGTTTGGTGTGTCTCCCAGGTGGCTTGTTTTGATTCACTAAAGGGTGAAATGTTGATGTGTGGGAGACGTATTGATACCTGTTGGTGTGCTGGTCTATGTAGTGACACAAAGAGAATGGAGGAGCTGTTCAACAGGAACCAACAACTGAGAGAGCAGCAGAGGTTACTCACAGACAACATCAAACAGCTGGAAAACAGGTGGGTGGTGTGTGTGTGTGTGTGTGTGTGTGTGTGTGTGTGTGTGTGTGTGTGTGTGTGTGTGTGTGTGTGTGTGTGTGTGTGTGTGTGTGTGTGTGTGTGTGTGTGTGCGTGTGCGTGTGCGTGTGTGTGTGTGCTGTATGGGCATGTAGCAATGTGTCTGTCTGTGTTTGGGGTATTTTATGTAGCTCAGTTGGTAGAGCATGGCAAAATAGTGGGTAGGATTCCCGGGACCACCCATATGTGACATGTGAATGACAGACAAAAGCCCCTGGTAAATGGCATATATATTATAGTATTACATCATTTTTTTTTGTGCCACCAATGTGTGTATGCTGTTTTAAAGTAACTGTACAGTGAAAATATCACTTTTAAAAGTGTATATTCTGTTAACCCATACCCAAGTAATGTTCTTGACTCATCTTATACTTGTATTTGTGGCCAACGCATAAATGTAAAAAAAAAAGTATAATAAATCCCAATTTAATCTTGTATCTCAAACATACCGTTTCAGAAATGCTTGCTGTTTATTTGTGTTTTTAACTCTTTATTGTTGGAAAAGGGCTGATAAGTTTTCTACGGTAAAGTCTACACATGTGGTATTCGGTGCATGTGACAAATAAAATGTGATTTGATTGGATATTTCCTCAAAGAGAGAATAATGTCATCCTGCTTCATTGGCTGAGCTGGCCAATCAGCGGTCTACTCGTATGAATATACTTAATGACCGGTATGCTCCCACACCATTCTGTTATCGTGGGTATAGCCACACCATTCTGTTATCGTGGGAATGACCACACCATTCTGTTATCGTGGGAATGACCACACCATTCTGTTATCGTGGGTATAGCCACACCATTCTGTTATCGTGGGTATGACCACACCATTCTGTTATCGTGGGAATGACCACACCATTCTGTTATCGTGGGAATGACCACACCATTCTGTTATCGTGGGTATGACCACACCATTCTGTTATCGTGGGAATGACCACACCATTCTGTTATCGTGGGAATGACCACACCATTCTGTTATCGTGGGTATAGCCACACCATTCTGTTATCGTGGGTATAGCCACACCATTCTGTTATCGTGGGAATGACCACACCATTCTGTTATCGTGGGTATAGCCACACCATTCTGTTATCGTGGGTATAGCCACACCATTCTGTTATCGTGGGTATAGCCACACCATTCTGTTATCGTGGGAATGACCACACCATTCTTTTATCGTGGGTATAGCCACACCATTCTGTTATCGTGGGTATGACCACACCATTCTGTTATTGTGGGAATGACCACACCATTCTGTTATCGTGGGAATGACCACACCATTCTGTTATCGTGAGTATGACCACACCATTCTGTTATCGTGAGTATGACCACACCATTCTGTTATCGTGGGAATGACCACACCATTCTGTTATCGTGGGTATAGCCACACCATTCTGTTATCGTGGGAATGACCACACCATTCTGTTATCGTGGGAATGACCACACCATTCTGTTATCGTGGGTATAGCAACACCATTCTGTTATCGTGGGTATAGCCACACCATTCTGTTATCGTGGGAATGACCACACCATTCTTTTATCGTGGGTATAGCCACACCATTCTGTTATCGTGGGTATGACCGCACCATTCTGTTATTGTGGGAATGACCACACCATTCTGTTATCGTGGGAATGACCACACCATTCTGTTATCGTGAGTATGACCACACCATTCTGTTATCGTGAGTATGACCACACCATTCTGTTATCGTGGGAATGACCACACCATTCTGTTATCGTGGGTATAGCCACACCATTCTGTTATCGTGGGAATGACCACACCATTCTGTTATCGTGGGAATGACCACACCATTCTGTTATCGTGGGTATAGCCACACCATTCTGTTATCGTGGGTATAGCCACACCATTCTGTTATCGTGGGAATGACCACACCATTCTGTTATCGTGGGTATAGCCACACCATTCTGTTATCGTGGGTATAGCCACACCATTCTGTTATTGTGGGTATAGCCACACCATTCTGTTATCGTGGGAATGACCACACCATTCTTTTATCGTGGGTATAGCCACACCATTCTGTTATCGTGGGTATGACCACACCATTCTGTTATCGTGGGAATGACCACACCATTCTGTTATCGTGGGAATGACCACACCATTCTGTTATCGTGGGAATGACCACACCATTCTGTTATCGTGAGTATGACCACACCATTCTGTTATCGTGGGAATGACCACACCATTCTGTTATCGTGGGTATAGCCACACCATTCTGTTATCGTGGGAATGACCACACCATTCTGTTATCGTGGGTATAGCCACACCATTCTGTTATCGTGGGAATGACCACACCATTCTGTTATCGTGGGTATAGCCACACCATTCTGTTATCGTGGGAATGACCACACCATTCTGTTATCGTGGGTATAGCCACACCATTCTGTTATCGTGGGAATGACCACACCATTCTGTTATCGTGGGTATAGCCACACCATTCTGTTATCGTGGGAATGACCACACCATTCTGTTATCGTTGGTATGCTCCCACACCATTCTGTTATCGTGGGAATGACCACACCATTCTGTTATCGTGGGAATGACCACACCATTCTGTTATCGTGGGAATGACCACACCATTCTGTTATCGTGGGAATGACCACACCATTCTGTTATCGTGGGAATGACCACACCATTCTGTTATCGTGGGAATGACCACACCATTCTGTTATCGTGGGAATGACCACACCATTCTGTTATCGTGGGAATGACCACACCATTCTGTTATCGTGGGAATGACCACACCATTCTGTTATCGTGGGAATGACCACACCATTCTGTTATCGTGGGAATGACCAAACCGTTTCTAACACAGAAAAGCTGCTTTTTAACATATTTAATGACCTTTTTTTGTTTATAAGAAAAGTATTTCACTGGACAGTTACTTCAACACCAGTCTGCCTCTAGCTCAATGTTTGTCAGTGTTTGACCCCCCGCCGACCTCTGTGCTTCAGGTTGAGGGCGGGGCTGTGTGACAGGTGTACTGTGACTCAGGATGTGGCCAAGCGCCGGCAGCAGGAGTATGAGACCTCTCAGATCCAGAGCCTACAGCACATCTCCATCCTGGGTAGCTAACAGCTAACACATCACATCAACCCCATTTAGAGTGCCAATTACACTGTGACATTCGGGGAATCTCTATGTTTTTTTTTTGAAGGGACCTCCCATGTCACCCAAATTGTTTATGAACTTATAATAGTAAAGGTGTCATTTAACAGAACATTTATTTATTCATTTATTTATTTATTATTTTATTTATTGTTTTATTTTTCTATTTTTCTATTTTTGATTTTTTTTATTAAATGACCTTTCAATTTGGCATGATTAAAACCACTCATGATATCAACCAAATCACATCAAAAAAGGAGACTACCTGCTCATGTTCATCCGATCCAAAATCATTCCAGTATCCAACCAAAGTACTGTGGAATAACACCACTTGATGAAATGGAAAGTGACAAATGTCACACAATTCCCCAAAGTGTAATGACATTTTGGCAATTGTCATTGGGTCTACATTCTTGTAGCCTTAATTAATTGATGAGGTTTTCTGACGAAATAACCTTTTTCTGTAGAAAGAAAAGTTGGTACACCTGAAAAGAGACAATCCCGGAATGATAAGTACAGCCATATGTGGAAAAACAATTGTTTAAACCATGACACAGATGGTGAGGATGTTTGTTTAATTCGGGAAATAAGCTTTTATTTTCATCTTTACCACTGTACAAATGGCATTTTAATCAAATAGGAGAGTGGTCGACAAGCAGCCTAGTGGTTAGGACGTTGGGCTGCTGGTTAGGACGTTGGGCTGCTGGTTCAAATACCTGAGCGGACAAGGTGAATAGTCTGTCCACTAAACCCTCGTTCCTGTAAAAACTGCACCTATCCAGTGTGTGACAATAAAACAACTTTTTTTTTTCTCACTAATTAGAGAACCCCCCCCCCCCACACACACACACACACACACCTGCATTTAGGAGGACTCATGTTCCATTTTAGGGGGTCATGACCCCCCCCCCTCCCCCTGTTCCCCCTGTAATTTGCACTCTGAGGTCCCCTTCTCCACATGCCTCTCTAGCATTGTGTAAAGATCCAACTAGGCTCCCTGATTTGTAGCTACAGTGCAGTATTTTCACATTAGACATTAGCCATGGCCTGGGGATTATTTTCAGTATTTTCTATTTTGTAGCTGGAGAGATGAACATGATGAAAAAGGAGAACCAGAGGCTGCGAGAGGAAGTCAGGCATCTGAGAGTGGCACTAGAGTAAGTTCTGTATGTTCTACAACATGTGAGTCTGTGTTTCTGTCTTGAGTGTTGTGAGCGTGACATGCTTGTCATTTCAGAGGTCAGAGTGGACATTCCTCCTCCCAGGATGCAACTCCAGAGGTCAGACATTCGGCTGACCTTTCACCTTCTGCTATGCCACACATCCTCACAGCCATCAGGTCTTTTAACCAGCCACCAGAGGGCGCCACTGCAGGGCTGTCCATAGTGAAGACTGAGACAGACCACAGCCTCTCTTTTAGAGTTGACGGTGAGAGTAAAGAAAACACTTCTCGTTATGAACCTTATGAACCTTATGAACCTTATGAACCTTATGAACCTGTCATTTAATGACGACTCATCATCATCACCAGTATAATCATCAGGATGTATTTTCCTCTTGTCTTTTCGACAAACCAGAGACACTACCTGAATGCAGAGATGTGAGGGGATTGAATGGAAAACAATCCTATGTAAATATATTTTGTTCGTCTATAACAAATCGTTAACTAAAAATATCGAGGAATATATCACAGGTCAAAATGTCCTTGTCCTTCTCTCAGCCACCATCTCTCTTTTTATCTAACAAAGGAATCCCATAAGCTCCTATCCATGTCCACTCCCATCACACAAGCATTGAGGCCAGAGCACAGTACAGCCAGAGGCAACACTGGGCAGAAGAGGTGAGCAAGTGAGGCAATAACAGCAAATAGAGGAAAGAGAAACACATTCACATTCAAAAATGTTCCTCTCTTCCCCCTCTTTCTCCTCTTCCCCCATCCCTCTCTTAGAGCCCATAGTGTGGAGGTGGTTGGTCAGCAACGCTCCCCTGTCGCTCCCATCATTCCACACCCCCTACTTGTCCAGAAAGACAGGCCTCTCCCCTCTTCATCCTCCTTCTCATCCTCCTTATCCAACTCTTCCTCTCTACCTGGAGATGAGAAGCACAGCCGTCACCTGGTCCATGCTCCGGTCCCTTACTGGCCACTCCCAATCAAAAGTGCCCGTCTCTCCCTCCCCTGGCCCCTGCCGGAGCACTCCGACTGGGTCACCGTGGCCACCTCTGTGGACGACGGTTTGGTGTCCCAATCCAAACATAATCCCAACCTACCACGCTTCCCCAATCTACAGACCTACGTCCAGCAGAACAGCAGCCTTGGGAAGGCCTGGCTCAAGCCCAGCCACCCTCCCCAGGCCAGCCTGACCAGGAGTCTGTCCACTGAGCACGGAGAGAGACCAACAGCATGGGTACAGGACCGTGACAGGAGGGTGGCGCCACACTCGTGGAGGGAGGCAGTGGTGCAGGCAGAGATGAAGTTCGGGGAGAGTCTGAAAGAGGCTGACTGTCCTCTGGACCTGTCTGATCCTGGGAGGTCCAAAAGCATTAAGTCGCTACAGGACAGCAAGGCCAGCCCCGCGCTACAGGACAGCAAGGCCAGCCCCACGCTACAGGACAGCAAGGCCAGCCCCACGCTACAGGACAGCAAGGCCAGTCCCACGCTACAGGACATGTACATAGAAGGGGAGACATCTAACA
>NC_092162.1:68374348-68441848 GCF_045791955.1 Oncorhynchus clarkii lewisi
AGCCTTGACTCAATACCTTGTTGAAGCACCTTGGCAGATAGTATTCAGAGCCTTTACTCAGCACTCTGTTGAAGCACCTTGGCAGATAGTATTCAGAGCCTTGACTCAATACCTTGTTGAAGCACCTTGGCAGATAGTATTCAGAGCCTTGACTCAGCACTCTGTTGAAGCACCTTGGCAGATAGTATTCAGAGCCTTGACTCAATACCTTGTTGAAGCACCTTGGCAGATAGTATTCAGACCCTCTACTCAGCACTCTGTTGAAGCACCTTGGCAGATAGTATTCAGAGCCTCTACTCAGCACTCTGTTGAAGCACCTTGGCAGATAGTATTCAGAGCCTTGACTCAATACCTTGTTGAAGCACCTTGGCAGATAGTATTCAGAGCCTCTACTCAGCACTCTGTTGAAGCACCTTGGCAGATAGTATTCAGAGCCTTGACTCAATACCTTGTTGAAGCACCTTGGCAGATAGTATTCAGACCCTTGACTCAGCACTCTGTTGAAGCACCTTGGCAGATAGTATTCAGAGCCTTGACTCAGCACTCTGTTGAAGCACCTTGGCAGATAGTATTCAGAGCCTTGACTCAATACCTTGTTGAAGCACCTTGGCAGATAGTATTCAGAGCCTTGACTCAATACATTGTTGAAGCACCTTGGCAGATAGTATTCAGAGCCTCTACTCAGCACTCTGTTGAAGCACCTTGGCAGATAGTATTCAGAGCCTTGACTCAATACCTTGTTGAAGCACCTTGGCAGATAGTATTCAGACCCTTGACTCAGCACTCTGTTGAAGCACCTTGGCAGATAGTATTCAGAGCCTTGACTCAGCACTCTGTTGAAGCACCTTGGCAGATAGTATTCAGAGCCTTGACTCAATACCTTGTTGAAGCACCTTGGCAGATAGTATTCAGAGCCTTGACTCAGCACTCTGTTGAAGCACCTTGGCAGATAGTATTCAGAGCCTCTACTCAGCACTCTGTTGAAGCACCTTGGCAGATAGTATTCAGAGCCTTGACTCAGCACTCTGTTGAAGCACCTTGGCAGATAGTATTCAGAGCCTTGACTCAATACCTTGTTGAAGCACCTTGGCAGATAGTATTCAGAGCCTTGACTCAATACCTTGTTGAAGCACCTTGGCAGATAGTATTCAGAGCCTTGACTCAATACCTTGTTGAAGCACCTTGGCAGATAGTATTCAGAGCCTTGACTCAATACCTTGTTGAAGCACCTTGGCAGATAGTATTCAGAGCCTTGACTCAATACCTTGTTGAAGCACCTTGGCAGATAGTATTCAGAGCCTTGACTCAATACCTTGTTGAAGCACCTTGACAGATAGTATTCAGAGCCTTGACTCAATACCTTGTTGAAGCACCTTGGCAGATAGTATTCAGAACCTTGACTCAATACCTTGTTGAAGCACCTTGGCAGATAGTATTCAGACCCTTGACTCAGCACTCTGTTGAAGGACCTTGGCAGATAGTATTCAGAGCCTTGACTCAGCACTCTGTTGAAGCACCTTGGCAGATAGTATTCAGAGCCTTGACTCAATACCTTGTTGAAGCACCTTGGCAGATAGTATTCAGAGCCTTGACTCAATACCTTGTTGAAGCACCTTGGCAGATAGTATTCAGAGCCTTTACTCAGCACTCTGTTGAAGCACCTTGGCAGATAGTATTCAGAGCCTTGACTCAATACCTTGTTGAAGCACCTTGGCAGATAGTATTCAGAGCCTTGACTCAGCACTCTGTTGAAGCACCTTGGCAGATAGTATTCAGAGCCTTGACTCAATACCTTGTTGAAGCACCTTGGCAGATAGTATTCAGACCCTCTACTCAGCACTCTGTTGAAGCACCTTGGCAGATAGTATTCAGAGCCTCTACTCAGCACTCTGTTGAAGCACCTTGGCAGATATTATTCAGAGCCTTGACTCAATACCTTGTTGAAGCACCTTGGCAGATAGTATTCAGAGCCTCTACTCAGCACTCTGTTGAAGCACCTTGGCAGATAGTATTCAGAGCCTTGACTCAATACCTTGTTGAAGCACCTTGGCAGATAGTATTCAGACCCTTGACTCAGCACTCTGTTGAAGCACCTTGGCAGATAGTATTCAGAGCCTTGACTCAGCACTCTGTTGAAGCACCTTGGCAGATAGTATTCAGAGCCTTGACTCAATACCTTGTTGAAGCACCTTGGCAGATAGTATTCAGAGCCTTGACTCAATACATTGTTGAAGCACCTTGGCAGATAGTATTCAGAGCCTCTACTCAGCACTCTGTTGAAGCACCTTGGCAGATAGTATTCAGAGCCTTGACTCAATACCTTGTTGAAGCACCTTGGCAGATAGTATTCAGACCCTTGACTCAGCACTCTGTTGAAGCACCTTGGCAGATAGTATTCAGAGCCTTGACTCAGCACTCTGTTGAAGCACCTTGGCAGATAGTATTCAGAGCCTTGACTCAATACCTTGTTGAAGCACCTTGGCAGATAGTATTCAGAGCCTTGACTCAGCACTCTGTTGAAGCACCTTGGCAGATAGTATTCAGAGCCTCTACTCAGCACTCTGTTGAAGCACCTTGGCAGATAGTATTCAGAGCCTCTACTCAGCACTCTGTTGAAGCACCTTGGCAGATAGTATTCAGAGCCTTGACTCAGCACTCTGTTGAAGCACCTTGGCAGATAGTATTCAGACCCTCTACTCAGCACTCTGTTGAAGCACCTTGGCAGATAGTATTCAGACCCTCTACTCAGCACTCTGTTGAAGCACCTTGGCAGATAGTATTCAGAGCCTCAATACCTTGTTGAAGCACCTTGGCAGATAGTATTCAGAGCCTCTACTCAGCACTCTGTTGAAGCACCTTGGCAGATAGTATTCAGACCCTCTACTCAGCACTCTGTTGAAGCACCTTGGCAGATAGTATTCAGAGCCTCAATACCTTGTTGAAGCACCTTGGCAGATAGTATTCAGAGCCTTGACTCCGCACTCTGTTGAAGCACCTTGGCAGATAGTATTCAGAGCCTTGACTCAGCACTCTGTTGAAGCACCTTGGCAGATAGTATTCAGACCCTCTACTCAGCACTCTGTTGAAGCACCTTGGCAGATAGTATTCAGACCCTCTACTCAGCACTCTGTTGAAGCACCTTGGCAGATAGTATTCAGAGCCTTGACTCCGCACTCTGTTGAAGCACCTTGGCAGATAGTATTCAGAGCCTTGACTCCGCACTCTGTTGAAGCACCTTGGCAGATAGTATTCAGAGCCTTGACTCAGCACTCTGTTGAAGCACCTTGGCAGATAGTATTCAGACCCTCTACTCAGCACTCTGTTGAAGCACCTTGGCAGATAGTATTCAGACCCTCTACTCAGCACTCTGTTGAAGCACCTTGGCAGATAGTATTCAGACCCTCTACTCAGCACTCTGTTGAAGCACCTTGGCAGATAGTATTCAGACCCTCTACTCAGCACTCTGTTGAAGCACCTTGGCAGATAGTATTCAGACCCTCTACTCAGCACTCTGTTGAAGCACCTTGGCAGATAGTATTCAGAGCCTTGACTCAATACCTTGTTGAAGCACCTTGGCAGATAGTATTCAGACCCTCTACTCAGCACTCTGTTGAAGCACCTTGGCAGATAGTATTCAGACCCTCTACTCAGCACTCTGTTGAAGCACCTTGGCAGATAGTATTCAGACCCTCTACTCAGCACTCTGTTGAAGCACCTTGGCAGATAGTATTCAGACCCTCTACTCAGCACTCTGTTGAAGCACCTTGGCAGATAGTATTCAGACCCTCTACTCAGCACTCTGTTGAAGCACCTTGGCAGATAGTATTCAGAGCCTTGACTCAATACCTTGTTGAAGCACCTTGGCAGATAGTATTCAGAGCCTTGACTCAATACCTTGTTGAAGCACCTTGGCAGATAGTATTCAGAGCCTTGACTCAATACCTTGTTGAAGCACCTTGGCAGATAGTATTCAGAGCCTTGACTCAGCACTCTGTTGAAGCACCTTGGCAGATAGTATTCAGAGCCTTGACTCAGCACTCTGTTGAAGCACCTTGGCAGATAGTATTCAGAGCCTTGACTCAGCACTCTGTTGAAGCACCTTGGCAGATAGTATTCAGAGCCTTGACTCAATACCTTGTTGAAGCACCTTGGCAGATAGTATTCAGAGCCTTGACTCAGCACTCTGTTGAAGCACCTTGGCAGATAGTATTCAGACCCTCTACTCAGCACTCTGTTGAAGCACCTTGGCAGATAGTATTCAGACCCTCTACTCAGCACTCTGTTGAAGCACCTTGGCAGATAGTATTCAGACCCTCTACTCAGCACTCTGTTGAAGCACCTTGGCAGATAGTATTCAGACCCTCTACTCAGCACTCTGTTGAAGCACCTTGGCAGATAGTATTCAGAGCCTTTACTCAATACATTGTTGAAGCACCTTGGCAGATAGTATTCAGAGCCTTTACTCAATACATTGTTGAAGCACCTTGGCAGATAGTATTCAGAGCCTTGACTCAATACCTTGTTGAAGCACCTTGGCAGATAGTATTCAGAGCCTTGACTCAATACCTTGTTGAAGCACCTTGGCAGATAGTATTCAGAGCCTTTACTCAGCACTCTGTTGAAGCACCTTGGCAGATAGTATTCAGAGCCTTTACTCAATACATTGTTGAAGCACCTTGGCAGATAGTATTCAGAGCCTTGACTCAATACCTTGTTGAAGCACCTTGGCAGATAGTATTCAGAGCCTTGACTCAGCACTCTGTTGAAGCACCTTGGCAGATAGTATTCAGAACCTTTACTCAATACCTTGTTGAAGCACCTTGGCAGATAGTATTCAGAGCCTTGACTCAATACCTTGTTGAAGCACCTTGGCAGATAGTATTCAGAGCCTTGACTCAGCACTCTGTTGAAGCACCTTGGCAGATAGTATTCAGAACCCTGACTCAGCACTCTGTTGAAGCACCTTGGCAGATAGTATTCAGAGCCTTGACTCAGCACTCTGTTGAAGCACCTTGGCAGATAGTATTCAGAGCCTTGACTCAATACCTTTTTGAAGCACCTTGGCAGATAGTATTCAGAGCCTTGACTCAATACCTTGTTGAAGCACCTTGGCAGATAGTATTCAGAGCCTTGACTCAATACCTTTTTGAAGCACCTTGGCAGATAGTATTCAGAGCCTTGACTCAATACCTTGTTGAAGCACCTTGGCAGATAGTATTCAGAGCCTTGACTCAATACCTTGTTGAAGCACCTTGGCAGATAGTATTCAGAGCCTTGACTCAGCACTCTGTTGAAGCACCTTGGCAGATAGCATTCAGAGCCTTGAATCAGCACTCTGTTGAAGCACCTTGGCAGATAGTATTCAGAGCCTTGACTCAGCACTCTGTTGAAGCACCTTGGCAGATAGTATTCAGAGCCTTGACTCAATACCTTGTTGACGCACCTTGGCAGATAGTATTCAGACCCTCTACTCAGCACTCTGTTGAAGCACCTTGGCAGATAGTATTCAGACCCTCTACTCAGCACTCTGTTGAAGCACCTTGGCAGATAGTATTCAGAGCCTTTACTCAATACATTGTTGAAGCACCTTGGCAGATAGTATTCAGAGCCTTGACTCAATACCTTGTTGAAGCACCTTGGCAGATAGTATTCAGAGCCTTGACTCAGCACTCTGTTGAAGCACCTTGGCAGATAGTATTCAGAACCTTTACTCAATACCTTGTTGAAGCACCTTGGCAGATAGTATTCAGAGCCTTGACTCAATACCTTGTTGAAGCACCTTGGCAGATAGTATTCAGAGCCTTGACTCAGCACTCTGTTGAAGCACCTTGGCAGATAGTATTCAGAACCCTGACTCAGCACTCTGTTGAAGCACCTTGGCAGATAGTATTCAGAGCCTTGACTCAGCACTCTGTTGAAGCACCTTGGCAGATAGTATTCAGAGCCTTGACTCAATACCTTGTTGAAGCACCTTGGCAGATAGTATTCAGAGCCTTGACTCAATACCTTTTTGAAGCACCTTGGCAGATAGTATTCAGAGCCTTGACTCCGCACGCTGTTGAAGCACCTTGGCAGATAGTATTCAGAGCCTTGACTCAATACCTTGTTGAAGCAGCTTGGCAGATAGTATTCAGAGCCTTGACTCAGCACTCTGTTGAAGCACCTTGGCAGATAGCATTCAGAGCCTTGACTCAGCACTCTGTTGAAGCACCTTGGCAGATAGTATTCAGAGCCTTGACTCAGCACTCTGTTGAAGCACCTTGGCAGATAGTATTCAGAGCCTTGACTCAATACCTTGTTGACGCACCTTGGCAGATAGTATTCAGAGCCTTGACTCAGCACTCTGTTGAAGCACCTTGGCAGATAGTATTCAGAGCCTTGACTCAGCACTCTGTTGAAGCACCTTGGCAGATAGTATTCAGAGCCTTGACTCAGCACTCTGTTGAAGCACCTTGGCAGATAGTATTCAGAGCCTTGACTCAATACCTTGTTGAAGCACCTTGGCAGATAGTATTCAGAGCCTTGACTCAGCACTCTGTTGAAGCACCTTGGCAGATAGTATTCAGAGCCTTGACTCAGCACTCTGTTGAAGCACCTTGGCAGATAGTATTCAGAGCCTTGACTCAGCACTCTGTTGAAGCACCTTGGCAGATAGTATTCAGACCCTTTACACAGCACTCTGTTGAAGCACCTTGGCAGATAGTATTCAGAGCCTTGACTCAATACCTTGTTGAAGCACCTTGGCAGATAGTATTCAGAGCCTTGACTCAATATCTTGTTGAAGCACCTTGGCAGATAGTATTCAGAGCCTCAATACCTTGTTGAAGCACCTTGGCAGATAGTTTTCAGAGCTTTGACTCAATACCTTGTTGAAGCACCTTGGCCGATAGTATTCAGAGCCTTGACTCAATACCTTGTTGAAGCACCTTGGCAGATAATATTCAGAGCCTTGACTCAATACCTTGTTGAAGCACCTTGGCAGATAGTATTCAGAGCCTTGACTCAATACCTTGTTGAAGCACCTTGGCAGATAGTATTCAGAGCCTTGACTCAATACCTTGTTGAAGCACCTTGGCAGATAGTATTCAGAGCTTTGACTCAATACCTTGTTGAAGCACCTTGGCAGATAGTATTCAGAGCCTTGACTCAATACCTTGTTGACGCACCTTGGCAGATAGTATTCAGAGCCTTGACTCAGCACTCTGTTGAAGCACCTTGGCAGATAGTATTCAGAGCCTTGACTCAATACCTTGTTGAAGCACCTTGGCAGATAGTATTCAGACCCTCTACTCAGCACTCTGTTGAAGCACCTTGGCAGATAGTATTCAGAGCCTCTACTCAGCACTCTGTTGAAGCACCTTGGCAGATAGTATTCAGAGCCTTGACTCAATACCTTGTTGAAGCACCTTGGCAGATAGTATTCAGAGCCTCTACTCAGCACTCTGTTGAAGCACCTTGGCAGATAGTATTCAGAGCCTTGACTCAATACCTTGTTGAAGCACCTTGGCAGATAGTATTCAGACCCTTGACTCAGCACTCTGTTGAAGCACCTTGGCAGATAGTATTCAGAGCCTTGACTCAGCACTCTGTTGAAGCACCTTGGCAGATAGTATTCAGAGCCTTGACTCAATACCTTGTTGAAGCACCTTGGCAGATAGTATTCAGAGCCTTGACTCAATACATTGTTGAAGCACCTTGGCAGATAGTATTCAGAGCCTCTACTCAGCACTCTGTTGAAGCACCTTGGCAGATAGTATTCAGAGCCTTGACTCAATACCTTGTTGAAGCACCTTGGCAGATAGTATTCAGACCCTTGACTCAGCACTCTGTTGAAGCACCTTGGCAGATAGTATTCAGAGCCTTGACTCAGCACTCTGTTGAAGCACCTTGGCAGATAGTATTCAGAGCCTTGACTCAATACCTTGTTGAAGCACCTTGGCAGATAGTATTCAGAGCCTTGACTCAGCACTCTGTTGAAGCACCTTGGCAGATAGTATTCAGAGCCTCTACTCAGCACTCTGTTGAAGCACCTTGGCAGATAGTATTCAGAGCCTTGACTCAGCACTCTGTTGAAGCACCTTGGCAGATAGTATTCAGAGCCTTGACTCAATACCTTGTTGAAGCACCTTGGCAGATAGTATTCAGAGCCTTGACTCAATACCTTGTTGAAGCACCTTGGCAGATAGTATTCAGAGCCTTGACTCAATACCTTGTTGAAGCACCTTGGCAGATAGTATTCAGAGCCTTGACTCAATACCTTGTTGAAGCACCTTGGCAGATAGTATTCAGAGCCTTGACTCAATACCTTGTTGAAGCACCTTGGCAGATAGTATTCAGAGCCTTGACTCAATACCTTGTTGAAGCACCTTGACAGATAGTATTCAGAGCCTTGACTCAATACCTTGTTGAAGCACCTTGGCAGATAGTATTCAGAACCTTGACTCAATACCTTGTTGAAGCACCTTGGCAGATAGTATTCAGACCCTTGACTCAGCACTCTGTTGAAGGACCTTGGCAGATAGTATTCAGAGCCTTGACTCAGCACTCTGTTGAAGCACCTTGGCAGATAGTATTCAGAGCCTTGACTCAATACCTTGTTGAAGCACCTTGGCAGATAGTATTCAGAGCCTTGACTCAATACCTTGTTGAAGCACCTTGGCAGATAGTATTCAGAGCCTTTACTCAGCACTCTGTTGAAGCACCTTGGCAGATAGTATTCAGAGCCTTGACTCAATACCTTGTTGAAGCACCTTGGCAGATAGTATTCAGAGCCTTGACTCAGCACTCTGTTGAAGCACCTTGGCAGATAGTATTCAGAGCCTTGACTCAATACCTTGTTGAAGCACCTTGGCAGATAGTATTCAGACCCTCTACTCAGCACTCTGTTGAAGCACCTTGGCAGATAGTATTCAGAGCCTCTACTCAGCACTCTGTTGAAGCACCTTGGCAGATAGTATTCAGAGCCTTGACTCAATACCTTGTTGAAGCACCTTGGCAGATAGTATTCAGAGCCTCTACTCAGCACTCTGTTGAAGCACCTTGGCAGATAGTATTCAGAGCCTTGACTCAATACCTTGTTGAAGCACCTTGGCAGATAGTATTCAGACCCTTGACTCAGCACTCTGTTGAAGCACCTTGGCAGATAGTATTCAGAGCCTTGACTCAGCACTCTGTTGAAGCACCTTGGCAGATAGTATTCAGAGCCTTGACTCAATACCTTGTTGAAGCACCTTGGCAGATAGTATTCAGAGCCTTGACTCAATACATTGTTGAAGCACCTTGGCAGATAGTATTCAGAGCCTCTACTCAGCACTCTGTTGAAGCACCTTGGCAGATAGTATTCAGAGCCTTGACTCAATACCTTGTTGAAGCACCTTGGCAGATAGTATTCAGACCCTTGACTCAGCACTCTGTTGAAGCACCTTGGCAGATAGTATTCAGAGCCTTGACTCAGCACTCTGTTGAAGCACCTTGGCAGATAGTATTCAGAGCCTTGACTCAATACCTTGTTGAAGCACCTTGGCAGATAGTATTCAGAGCCTTGACTCAGCACTCTGTTGAAGCACCTTGGCAGATAGTATTCAGAGCCTCTACTCAGCACTCTGTTGAAGCACCTTGGCAGATAGTATTCAGAGCCTCTACTCAGCACTCTGTTGAAGCACCTTGGCAGATAGTATTCAGAGCCTTGACTCAGCACTCTGTTGAAGCACCTTGGCAGATAGTATTCAGACCCTCTACTCAGCACTCTGTTGAAGCACCTTGGCAGATAGTATTCAGACCCTCTACTCAGCACTCTGTTGAAGCACCTTGGCAGATAGTATTCAGAGCCTCAATACCTTGTTGAAGCACCTTGGCAGATAGTATTCAGAGCCTCTACTCAGCACTCTGTTGAAGCACCTTGGCAGATAGTATTCAGACCCTCTACTCAGCACTCTGTTGAAGCACCTTGGCAGATAGTATTCAGAGCCTCAATACCTTGTTGAAGCACCTTGGCAGATAGTATTCAGAGCCTTGACTCTGCACTCTGTTGAAGCACCTTGGCAGATAGTATTCAGAGCCTTGACTCAGCACTCTGTTGAAGCACCTTGGCAGATAGTATTCAGACCCTCTACTCAGCACTCTGTTGAAGCACCTTGGCAGATAGTATTCAGACCCTCTACTCAGCACTCTGTTGAAGCACCTTGGCAGATAGTATTCAGAGCCTTGACTCCGCACTCTGTTGAAGCACCTTGGCAGATAGTATTCAGAGCCTTGACTCCGCACTCTGTTGAAGCACCTTGGCAGATAGTATTCAGAGCCTTGACTCAGCACTCTGTTGAAGCACCTTGGCAGATAGTATTCAGACCCTCTACTCAGCACTCTGTTGAAGCACCTTGGCAGATAGTATTCAGACCCTCTACTCAGCACTCTGTTGAAGCACCTTGGCAGATAGTATTCAGACCCTCTACTCAGCACTCTGTTGAAGCACCTTGGCAGATAGTATTCAGACCCTCTACTCAGCACTCTGTTGAAGCACCTTGGCAGATAGTATTCAGACCCTCTACTCAGCACTCTGTTGAAGCACCTTGGCAGATAGTATTCAGAGCCTTGACTCAATACCTTGTTGAAGCACCTTGGCAGATAGTATTCAGACCCTCTACTCAGCACTCTGTTGAAGCACCTTGGCAGATAGTATTCAGACCCTCTACTCAGCACTCTGTTGAAGCACCTTGGCAGATAGTATTCAGACCCTCTACTCAGCACTCTGTTGAAGCACCTTGGCAGATAGTATTCAGACCCTCTACTCAGCACTCTGTTGAAGCACCTTGGCAGATAGTATTCAGACCCTCTACTCAGCACTCTGTTGAAGCACCTTGGCAGATAGTATTCAGAGCCTTGACTCAATACCTTGTTGAAGCACCTTGGCAGATAGTATTCAGAGCCTTGACTCAATACCTTGTTGAAGCACCTTGGCAGATAGTATTCAGAGCCTTGACTCAATACCTTGTTGAAGCACCTTGGCAGATAGTATTCAGAGCCTTGACTCAGCACTCTGTTGAAGCACCTTGGCAGATAGTATTCAGAGCCTTGACTCAGCACTCTGTTGAAGCACCTTGGCAGATAGTATTCAGAGCCTTGACTCAGCACTCTGTTGAAGCACCTTGGCAGATAGTATTCAGAGCCTTGACTCAATACCTTGTTGAAGCACCTTGGCAGATAGTATTCAGAGCCTTGACTCAGCACTCTGTTGAAGCACCTTGGCAGATAGTATTCAGACCCTCTACTCAGCACTCTGTTGAAGCACCTTGGCAGATAGTATTCAGACCCTCTACTCAGCCTTCTGTTGAAGCACCTTGGCAGATAGTATTCAGACCCTCTACTCAGCACTCTGTTGAAGCACCTTGGCAGATAGTATTCAGACCCTCTACTCAGCACTCTGTTGAAGCACCTTGGCAGATAGTATTCAGAGCCTTTACTCAATACATTGTTGAAGCACCTTGGCAGATAGTATTCAGAGCCTTTACTCAATACATTGTTGAAGCACCTTGGCAGATAGTATTCAGAGCCTTGACTCAATACCTTGTTGAAGCACCTTGGCAGATAGTATTCAGAGCCTTGACTCAATACCTTGTTGAAGCACCTTGGCAGATAGTATTCAGAGCCTTTACTCAGCACTCTGTTGAAGCACCTTGGCAGATAGTATTCAGAGCCTTTACTCAATACATTGTTGAAGCACCTTGGCAGATAGTATTCAGAGCCTTGACTCAATACCTTGTTGAAGCACCTTGGCAGATAGTATTCAGAGCCTTGACTCAGCACTCTGTTGAAGCACCTTGGCAGATAGTATTCAGAACCTTTACTCAATACCTTGTTGAAGCACCTTGGCAGATAGTATTCAGAGCCTTGACTCAATACCTTGTTGAAGCACCTTGGCAGATAGTATTCAGAGCCTTGACTCAGCACTCTGTTGAAGCACCTTGGCAGATAGTATTCAGAACCCTGACTCAGCACTCTGTTGAAGCACCTTGGCAGATAGTATTCAGAGCCTTGACTCAGCACTCTGTTGAAGCACCTTGGCAGATAGTATTCAGAGCCTTGACTCAATACCTTTTTGAAGCACCTTGGCAGATAGTATTCAGAGCCTTGACTCAATACCTTGTTGAAGCACCTTGGCAGATAGTATTCAGAGCCTTGACTCAATACCTTTTTGAAGCACCTTGGCAGATAGTATTCAGAGCCTTGACTCAATACCTTGTTGAAGCACCTTGGCAGATAGTATTCAGAGCCTTGACTCAATACCTTGTTGAAGCACCTTGGCAGATAGTATTCAGAGCCTTGACTCAGCACTCTGTTGAAGCACCTTGGCAGATAGCATTCAGAGCCTTGAATCAGCACTCTGTTGAAGCACCTTGGCAGATAGTATTCAGAGCCTTGACTCAGCACTCTGTTGAAGCACCTTGGCAGATAGTATTCAGAGCCTTGACTCAATACCTTGTTGACGCACCTTGGCAGATAGTATTCAGACCCTCTACTCAGCACTCTGTTGAAGCACCTTGGCAGATAGTATTCAGACCCTCTACTCAGCACTCTGTTGAAGCACCTTGGCAGATAGTATTCAGAGCCTTTACTCAATACATTGCTGAAGCACCTTGGCAGATAGTATTCAGAGCCTTGACTCAATACCTTGTTGAAGCACCTTGGCAGATAGTATTCAGAGCCTTGACTCAGCACTCTGTTGAAGCACCTTGGCAGATAGTATTCAGAACCTTTACTCAATACCTTGTTGAAGCACCTTGGCAGATAGTATTCAGAGCCTTGACTCAATACCTTGTTGAAGCACCTTGGCAGATAGTATTCAGAGCCTTGACTCAGCACTCTGTTGAAGCACCTTGGCAGATAGTATTCAAAACCCTGACTCAGCACTCTGTTGAAGCACCTTGGCAGATAGTATTCAGAGCCTTGACTCAGCACTCTGTTGAAGCACCTTGGCAGATAGTATTCAGAGCCTTGACTCAATACCTTGTTGAAGCACCTTGGCAGATAGTATTCAGAGCCTTGACTCAATACCTTTTTGAAGCACCTTGGCAGATAGTATTCAGAGCCTTGACTCCGCACGCTGTTGAAGCACCTTGGCAGATAGTATTCAGAGCCTTGACTCAATACCTTGTTGAAGCAGCTTGGCAGATAGTATTCAGAGCCTTGACTCAGCACTCTGTTGAAGCACCTTGGCAGATAGCATTCAGAGCCTTGACTCAGCACTCTGTTGAAGCACCTTGGCAGATAGTATTCAGAGCCTTGACTCAGCACTCTGTTGAAGCACCTTGGCAGATAGTATTCAGAGCCTTGACTCAATACCTTGTTGACGCACCTTGGCAGATAGTATTCAGAGCCTTGACTCAGCACTCTGTTGAAGCACCTTGGCAGATAGTATTCAGAGCCTTGACTCAGCACTCTGTTGAAGCACCTTGGCAGATAGTATTCAGAGCCTTGACTCAGCACTCTGTTGAAGCACCTTGGCAGATAGTATTCAGAGCCTTGACTCAATACCTTGTTGAAGCACCTTGGCAGATAGTATTCAGAGCCTTGACTCAGCACTCTGTTGAAGCACCTTGGCAGATAGTATTCAGAGCCTTGACTCAGCACTCTGTTGAAGCACCTTGGCAGATAGTATTCAGAGCCTTGACTCAGCACTCTGTTGAAGCACCTTGGCAGATAGTATTCAGACCCTTTACACAGCACTCTGTTGAAGCACCTTGGCAGATAGTATTCAGAGCCTTGACTCAATACCTTGTTGAAGCACCTTGGCAGATAGTATTCAGAGCCTTGACTCAATATCTTGTTGAAGCACCTTGGCAGATAGTATTCAGAGCCTCAATACCTTGTTGAAGCACCTTGGCAGATAGTTTTCAGAGCTTTGACTCAATACCTTGTTGAAGCACCTTGGCCGATAGTATTCAGAGCCTTGACTCAATACCTTGTTGAAGCACCTTGGCAGATAATATTCAGAGCCTTGACTCAATACCTTGTTGAAGCACCTTGGCAGATAGTATTCAGAGCCTTGACTCAATACCTTGTTGAAGCACCTTGGCAGATAGTATTCAGAGCCTTGACTCAATACCTTGTTGAAGCACCTTGGCAGATAGTATTCAGAGCTTTGACTCAATACCTTGTTGAAGCACCTTGGCAGATAGTATTCAGAGCCTTGACTCAATACCTTGTTGACGCACCTTGGCAGATAGTATTCAGACCCTCTACTCAGCACTCTGTTGAAGCACCTTGGCAGATAGTATTCAGACCCTCTACTCAGCACTCTGTTGAAGCACCTTGGCAGATAGTATTCAGACCCTCTACTCAGCACTCTGTTGAAGCACCTTGGCAGATAGTATTCAGAGCCTTTACTCAATACATTGTTGAAGCACCTTGGCAGATAGTATTCAGAGCCTTGACTCAATACCTTGTTGAAGCACCTTGGCAGATAGTATTCAGAGCCTTGACTCAGCACTCTGTTGAAGCACCTTGGCAGATAGTATTCAGAACCTTTACTCAATACCTTGTTGAAGCACCTTGGCAGATAGTATTCAGAGCCTTGACTCAATACCTTGTTGAAGCACCTTGGCAGATAGTATTCAGAGCCTTGACTCAGCACTCTGTTGAAGCACCTTGGCAGATAGTATTCAGAACCCTGACTCAGCACTCTGTTGAAGCACCTTGGCAGATAGTATTCAGAGCCTTGACTCAGCACTCTGTTGAAGCACCTTGGCAGATAGTATTCAGAGCCTTGACTCAATACCTTTTTGAAGCACCTTGGCAGATAGTATTCAGAGCCTTGACTCAATACCTTGTTGAAGCACCTTGGCAGATAGTATTCAGAGCCTTGACTCAATACCTTTTTGAAGCACCTTGGCAGATAGTATTCAGAGCCTTGACTCAATACCTTGTTGAAGCACCTTGGCAGATAGTATTCAGAGCCTTGACTCAATACCTTGTTGAAGCACCTTGGCAGATAGTATTCAGAGCCTTGACTCAGCACTCTGTTGAAGCACCTTGGCAGATAGCATTCAGAGCCTTGAATCAGCACTCTGTTGAAGCACCTTGGCAGATAGTATTCAGAGCCTTGACTCAGCACTCTGTTGAAGCACCTTGGCAGATAGTATTCAGAGCCTTGACTCAATACCTTGTTGACGCACCTTGGCAGATAGTATTCAGACCCTCTACTCAGCACTCTGTTGAAGCACCTTGGCAGATAGTATTCAGACCCTCTACTCAGCACTCTGTTGAAGCACCTTGGCAGATAGTATTCAGAGCCTTTACTCAATACATTGTTGAAGCACCTTGGCAGATAGTATTCAGAGCCTTGACTCAATACCTTGTTGAAGCACCTTGGCAGATAGTATTCAGAGCCTTGACTCAATACCTTTTTGAAGCACCTTGGCAGATAGTATTCAGAGCCTTGACTCCGCACGCTGTTGAAGCACCTTGGCAGATAGTATTCAGAGCCTTGACTCAATACCTTGTTGAAGCAGCTTGGCAGATAGTATTCAGAGCCTTGACTCAGCACTCTGTTGAAGCACCTTGGCAGATAGCATTCAGAGCCTTGACTCAGCACTCTGTTGAAGCACCTTGGCAGATAGTATTCAGAGCCTTGACTCAGCACTCTGTTGAAGCACCTTGGCAGATAGTATTCAGAGCCTTGACTCAATACCTTGTTGACGCACCTTGGCAGATAGTATTCAGAGCCTTGACTCAGCACTCTGTTGAAGCACCTTGGCAGATAGTATTCAGAGCCTTGACTCAGCACTCTGTTGAAGCACCTTGGCAGATAGTATTCAGAGCCTTGACTCAGCACTCTGTTGAAGCACCTTGGCAGATAGTATTCAGAGCCTTGACTCAATACCTTGTTGAAGCACCTTGGCAGATAGTATTCAGAGCCTTGACTCAGCACTCTGTTGAAGCACCTTGGCAGATAGTATTCAGAGCCTTGACTCAGCACTCTGTTGAAGCACCTTGGCAGATAGTATTCAGAGCCTTGACTCAGCACTCTGTTGAAGCACCTTGGCAGATAGTATTCAGACCCTTTACACAGCACTCTGTTGAAGCACCTTGGCAGATAGTATTCAGAGCCTTGACTCAATACCTTGTTGAAGCACCTTGGCAGATAGTATTCAGAGCCTTGACTCAATATCTTGTTGAAGCACCTTGGCAGATAGTATTCAGAGCCTCAATACCTTGTTGAAGCACCTTGGCAGATAGTTTTCAGAGCTTTGACTCAATACCTTGTTGAAGCACCTTGGCCGATAGTATTCAGAGCCTTGACTCAATACCTTGTTGAAGCACCTTGGCAGATAATATTCAGAGCCTTGACTCAATACCTTGTTGAAGCACCTTGGCAGATAGTATTCAGAGCCTTGACTCAATACCTTGTTGAAGCACCTTGGCAGATAGTATTCAGAGCCTTGACTCAATACCTTGTTGAAGCACCTTGGCAGATAGTATTCAGAGCCTTGACTCAATATCTTGTTAAAGCACCTTGGCAGATTGTATTCAGAGCCTCAATACCTTGTTGAAGCACCTTGGCAGATAGTATTCAGAGCTTTGACTCAATACCTTGTTGAAGCACCTTGGCAGATAGTATTCAGAGCCTTGACTCAATACCTTGTTGAAGCACCTTGGCAGATAATATTCAGAGCCTTGACTCAATACCTTGTTGAAGCACCTTTGCAGATAGTATTCAGAGCCTTGACTCAATACCTTGTTGAAGCACCTTGGCAGATAATATTCAGAGCCTTGACTCAATACCTTGTTGAAGCACCTTGGCAGATAGTATTCAGAGCCTTGACTCAATACCTTGTTGAAGCACCTTGGCAGATAGTATTCAGAGCCTCAATACCTTGTTGAAGCACCTTGGCAGATAGTATTCAGAGCCTCAATACCTTGTTGAAGCACCTTGGCAGATAGTATTCAGAGCCTTGACTCAATACCTTGTTGAAGCACCTTGGCAGATAGTATTCAGAGCCTTGACTCAATACCTTGTTGAAGCACCTTGGCAGATAGTATTCAGAGCCTTGACTCAATACCTTGTTGAAGCACCTTGGCAGATAGTATTCAGAGCCTTGACTCAATACCTTGTTGAAGCACCATGGCAGATAGTATTCAGACCCTTTACTCAGCACTCTGTTGAAGCACCTTGGCAGATAGTATTCAGGGCCTTGACTCAATACCTTGTTGAAGCACCTTGGCAGATTGTATTCAGAGCCTTGACTCAATACCTCGTTGAAGCACCTTGGCAGATAGTATTCAGAAACTTGACTCAATACCTTGTTGAAGCACCTTGGCAGATAGTATTCAGAGCCTCAATACCTTCTTGAAGCACCTTGGCAGATAGTATTCAGAACCTTGACTCAATACCTTGTTGAAGCACCTTGGCAGATAGTATTCAGAGCCTTGACTCAATACCTTGTTGAAGCACCTTGGACGATAGTATTCAAACCCTTTACTCAGCACTCTGTTGAAGCAACTTGGCAGATAGTATTCAGACCCTTTACTCAGCACTCTGCTGAAGCACCTTGGCAGATAGTATTCAGAGCCTTTACTCAATACCTTGTTGAAGCACCTTGGCAGATTGTATTCAGAGCCTTGACTCAATACCTTGTTGAAGCACCTTGGCAGATAGTATTCAGAGCCTTGACTCAATACCTTGTTGAAGCACCTTGGCAGATAGTATTCAGAGCCTTGACTCTGCACTCTGTTGAAGCACCTTGGCAGATAGTATTCAGAGCCTTGACTCAATACCTTGTTGAAGCACCTTGACAGATAGTATTCAGAGCCTTGACTCAGCACTCTGTTGAAGCACCTTGGCAGATAGTATTCAGAGCCTTGACTCAGCACTCTGTTGAAGCACCTTGGCAGATAGTATTCAGAGCCTTGACTCAGCACTCTGTTGAAGCACCTTGGCAGATAGTATTAAGAACCTTGACTCAATACCTTGTTGAAGAACCTTGGCAGATAGTATTCAGACCCTTTACTCAGCACTCTGTTGAAGCACCTTGGCAGCGATTACAGCCTCAATTCATCTTGGGTATGACGCTACAAGCTTGGCACACCTGTATTTGGGGAATTTCTCCCATTCTTCTCTGCAGATCCTCTCAAGCTCTGTCAGGTTGGATGGGGAGCGTCGCTGCACAGCTATTTTCACGTCTTTCCAGAGATGTTCAATCGGGTTCAAGTCCGGGCTCTGGCTGGACCACTCAAGGACATTCAGAGACTTGTCCCGAAGCCACTCCTGCATTGTCTTGGCTCGGGAGTTTGACAACAACCACCCGAGCCACTGCCTGTTCACCCCGCTATCATCCAGAAGGCGAGGTCAGTACAGATGCATCAAAGCTGGGACCGAGAGACTGAAAATCAGCTTCTATCTCAAGGCCATCAGACTGTTAAACAGCGATCACTAACATTGAGTGGCTGCTGCCAACATACTGACTCAAATCTCTAGCCACTTTAATAATTAAAAGTTGAATCTAATAAATGTATCACTAGTCACTTTAAACAATGTCACTTTATATAATGTTTACACACCCTACATTACTCATCTGATATGTATATACTGTACTCTATACCATCTACTGCATCTTGCCTATGCCGTTCGGCCATCGCTCATCCACATATTCTTATTCATTCCTTTACACTTGTGTGTATAAGTGTTAACTGTGGACCTGCCGGGGCGGCAGGGTAGCCTAGTTGTTAGAGCGTTGGAATAGTAACCGGAACGTTGCAAGTTCAAACCCCTGAGCTGACAAGGTACAATTCGTTCTGCCCCTGAACAGGCAGAAAACCCACTGTTCTTAGGCCATCATTGAAAATAAGAATTTGTTATTAACTGACTTGCCTGGTTAAATAAAGGTAAAAATAACAATCTCAATTGGGTTGAGGTCAGGTGATTGTGGAGGCCAGGTCATCTGACACAGCACTCCATCATTCTCCTTCTTGGTCATATAGCCATTACACAGCCTGGAGGTGTGTTGGGTCATTGTCCAGCTGAACAACAAATTATTCTCCCACTAAGCGCAAACCAGATGGGATGGCATGTGCCTTGAGATCTTAATAAATCACCAACACTGTCACCAGCAAAGCACCATCACACCTCCTCCTCCATGCTTCACGGTAGGAACCACACATGCAGAGATCATCCATTCACCTACTTTGTGTCTCACATAGACACGGCGGTTAGAACCAAAAATCTAACATTTGGACTCATCTTCTATACACCACCCCTACCTTGTCACAACACACACAACTGATTGGCTCAAATGCATTAAGAAGGAAAGAAATTCCACAAATTCCCTTTTAACAAGACACACCTGTTAATTGAAATACATTCCAGGTGACTTCCTCATGAAGCTGGTTGAGAGAATGTGTGAAAAACTGTCATCAAGGCTAAGGCTACTTTGAAGAATCCAAAATATAAAATATATTTTGATTTGTTTAACACTTTTTTGGTTACTACATGATTCCATGTGTGTTATTTCATAGTTTTGACATCTTCACTATTATTCTACAATGTAGAAAATAGTAAAAATAAAGAAAAACCTTTGAATGAGTAGGTGTGTCCAAACTTTTGACTGCTACTGTAGAATTATAGATACACAACTGTAGGGCTTTACTATACCCCATAAACAAGGAGATCAGAGATCATAGACATCCAAGATTACCCCTGGTGTTTCTCAACCAGCTCACGTTCCCTCCTCTGTCATCCCAAAGTGCACCTTTGGCGTTACTTGATTTGTATACAGGCAGCCGCACACATAATTGCGTGAGTAACTATTAAAGGTATATCTGTATCACACAGGTGAAGTTCCTCGTTCTCCAGTCTGATTTGCATATGGAGGGCCCACGCTGGCTAGCAGCTTCTGTATTGGAAGAAAAGAGTCATTGTGTTACTGTCAAGTGGACAGTGCAGAGCCGTTGTCTTACTATCACGTGGACAGTACTGACCCGTTTTAAATCTCTCTGTTACCATCCTCATCCTAGCAGGAATGTCTGTAAGTAGATGTGTTATAGTGAGACTATAAAGAGTCAAGAGGAAGGGGGAGGGAGATGAAGATCAAGAAGAGAAAGCTATAGGAGAGAGAAAGTGTTTTTTCGCATTGTTTGTAACTCATTTTATACATAATGTTGCTGCTATGACCGAAAAATAGCTTCTGGATATCAGAACAGCGATTGCTCACCTCGAACTGGATGAAGATTTTTCTTTAAGGAGTCTGGCGCCAAGGATATACTGCTTCTCTGAGACCAGGCCCAAATCCCCATCATTCTCTGGGACCAGGCACAAATCCCCATCATTCGCTTGAAGAAAAGACGGAAATACAGGGGGTGGAGATCGGGGTGCCTTGTGAGAATTCGTCGGTGAGTGGGTAACACACCTCTACCATCCGTACTATTGGCCAATGTGCAATCACTGGAGAATAAACTGGATGATCTCCGTCCGAGACTACCAACTGGAGATTAAGAACTATAATATTTTATGTTTCACCGAGTCGTGGCTGAACGAGATCAGAGACCTGGCAGTGAGCAAGACAAAGGAGCTGATCATGGACTACAGGAAAAGGAGGGACGAACACACCCACATTCACATAGACAGGGTTGTAGCGGAACGGGTCGAGAGTTTCAAGTTCCTTGGTGTCCACATCACCTACACATATCACACACATCGTGGTCCAAACACACCAAGACAGTGTTGACTGTCTTGGCTCTAACATTATTTGGCATGGGTCCCCAGATCCTCAAAAAGTTCTACAGCTGCACTATTGAGAGCATCCTGACCGGCTGCAACTGATTGGAATCCGACCGCAAGGCACTACAGAGGGTAGTGGGAACGGCCGAGTACATCACAGGGGCCAAGCTTCCTGCCATCCAGGACCTATATACTAGGCGGTGTCAGAGGAAGGCCCAAATTGTCAAAGACTCCACTTACCCAAGTCATAGACTGTTCTCTCTGCTACCACACTGCAAGCGATACTGGAGCACCAAGTCTGAGTTCAAAGACTCCTCAACAGCTTCTACCCTCAAGCCATAAGACTGCTGAACAATTAATCAAATGGCCACCCGAATGATTAATCGAATGCCCCCCCCCCCTCTTGTTTTTACACTGCTGCTACTCGTTGTTATCTATGCATTGTCACTTTATCCCTTCCTATATGTACAAATTACTGTACCCCCGAACACTGACTATATACCCCCTGTATATAGCCTTGTTATTGTTATTTTATTGTGTTACTTTTTTGTTGTTTTTTTTAACTTTATTTTATTTAGTAAATATTTTCTTAACTCTATTTCTTGAACTGCATTGTTGTTTAAGGGCTTGTAAGTAAACATTTCACTGTAAGGTCTACAACCTGTTGTACTCAGCATTTCACTGTAAGGACTACAACCTGTTGTATTCAGCATTTCACTGTAAGGTCTACAACCTGTTGTATTCAGCATTTCACGGTAAGGTCTACAACCTGTTGTATTCAGCATTTCACGGTAAGGTCTACAACCTGTTGTATTCAGCATTTCATGGTAAGGACTACAACCTGTTGTATTCAGCATTTCACGGTAAGGTCTACAACCTGTTGTATTCAGCATTTCACGGTAAGGTCTACAACCTGTTGTATTCAGCATTTCACGGTAAGGTCTACAACCTGTTGTATTCAGCATTTCACGGTAAGGTCTACAACCTGTTGTATTCAGCATTTCACGGTAAGGTCTACAACCTGTTGTATTCAGCATTTCACGGTAAGGTCTACAACCTGTTGTATTCAGCATTTCACGGTAAGGTCTACAACCTGTTGTATTCAGCATTTCATGGTAAGGTCTACAACCTGTTGTATTCAGCATTTCACGGTAAGGACTACAACCTGTTGTATTCAGCATTTCATGGTAAGGTCTACAACCTGTTGTATTCAGCATTTCACGGTAAGGACTACAACCTGTTGTATTCAGCATTTCACGGTAAGGTCTACAACCTGTTGTATTCAGCATTTCACGGTAAGGTCTACAACCTGTTGTATTCAGCATTTCACGGTAAGGTCTACAACCTGTTGTATTCAGCATTTCACGGTAAGGTCTACAACCTGTTGTATTCAGCATTTCACGGTAAGGTCTACAACCTGTTGTATTCAGCATTTCACGGTAAGGACTACAACCTGTTGTATTCAGCATTTCACGGTAAGGTCTACAACCTGTTGTATTCAGCATTTCACGGTAAGGTCTACAACCTGTTGTATTCAGCATTTCACGGTAAGGTCTACAACCTGTTGTATTCAGCATTTCACGGTAAGGACTACAACCTGTTGTATTCAGCATTTCACTGTAAGGTCTACAACCTGTTGTATTCAGCATTTCACTGTAAGGTCTACAACCTGTTGTATTCAGCATTTCATGGTAAGGTCTACAACCTGTTGTATTCAGCATTTCACGGTAAGGTCTACAACTTGTTGTATTCAGCATTTCACGGTAAGGTCTACAACCTGTTGTATTCAGCATTTCACGGTAAGGTCTACAACCTGTTGTATTCAGCATTTCACGGTAAGGTCTACAACCTGTTGTATTCAGCATTTCACGGTAAGGTCTACAACTTGTTGTATTCAGCATTTCACGGTAAGGTCTACAACCTGTTGTATTCAGCATTTCACGGTAAGGTCTACAACCTGTTGTATTCAGCATTTCACGGTAAGGTCTACAACCTGTTGTATTCAGCATTTCACGGTAAGGTCTACAACCTGTTGTATTCAGCATTTCACGGTAAGGTCTACAACCTGTTGTATTCGGCCGCATGTGACAAATAACATTTGATTTGATGTGAGTGAAAGATAGAAGAGATAAAAGTGAAGCGAGAACAGTCAGTAGTGTAAGTCTTTGTCAGGTTAGAAATGGATATCGTTTAAACATTGACCAGACTTACTCAAGCAGAACAACCTGTCCAGGCCCTTTAGCAATCCCAACATTTAGTTAAGGTTTAGTTGTGTTTCGTCAGCTAAAAGCTGAATAAAGCTGTTTTATTGTATAAGGTATAAAGAACAACAAATCAGGACATTAAAGGGTAGTGGAGGAGATGGCGTGTGATCAGGGAGTTGAAGCAGATCTGATAGCATTGAGACTGCAGGAAGTGTTGATGGAGATGATCAGATGAGTATGAGCATTCACTCGTACATTTCTGAGGCCCAGAGCCTTGTCCCATCTAAGACCCTCCCTTTCCCTCTCTTTATCAAGCTGTGGATCAGAGGACATTGGTCTTTAATCCTGACATTTGATTAAGGATTAGTTCAAGAGCCTGAGGATTTTTTTTTTTAATATCCTGACCTAGCCCGATGGGCCCACACCACCCTGCTCCATCCATGCCCTCAATGACTGTGGGATGTTGTCTGTGACACTCCAGTTAAGCATGCTGTTAGGGCTAAAGGCTAATAAAACGCTGTCCACATGTCATTCGGGATCACATTTCAGCATATATATCCCATTTTTTTTGTTTACAAAGATTAAGGTTATTGAGAATTGATACAGCAGTTATGTCCACTTTCTTACAGCGTGTACCAAAACAAGCTGCAGAAATGTATGAGTCACTTTAATAATCAAGACAACTTTTACAATTCAAAGCACATAAATAGTTTCATAGACAGAGATAAGCTATAGGCTACCGTATATTTTAAATTTAATTTATTTTCAAGAAAGATAGCGTGTATTTGTATTTTTAACTGTGCATATTCAGACCATCTCTAGGCTTACTTACTCCGCTACTTTCCGGAAGAGTAAAAAAAAAAAAAAAAAAACTGCCCTCAAAGATATCCGTGTCTTCATTGATGTGACAGTGCCAGTGCCAAGAGTCAGAGAGGAAGTTCCTCATCTACAGTTAGATGCGAGCCGACGCACTAACTTCCTCGTATACAACTAAAACAGGACTTTCTGTCGGAATTGTTATCACGAGTCGGGATGGAGGAGCGGACATAAAATTAAATACAAATAAGTGCTTTCTAAAGAATACAAGTAATTCAAGGTTAGAAGACCATTTGGCCATATAGCGGCCAAGGATTATACAGCTGGTTGGAACGAGGTAATTCCCTCTCATTTTTTTCTTCTAGACCACGAAGGTGAACATGTATAACCTACTCACTGATATTCATAGACAATATGCATTTCTTAAATAAGACGACGAACAGATGGATGGATGTTTTCTTAAACGGTTCCCATCTGGGTCATTCAGTGGTATTATGAAAATTGCGCATTAAAGGGATTTATGACCGTGTTATTATGTAGACTATATTACGGTGTTTGCTATTGGTTTATGTATGTAATTCCTACACTGATGATAGTTGAGAAACTACAGAATTATGATGTTCACATAAATGGTGGTAAAGGTGAAATGTATTTTAACTGTTTAAAAAAAATATATATATATACATAAGTCTTTACTCTCTGTCCATTTTAGCTCAGAAATGTTGAGACGTAGCCTATTTCTTTTCCATTTTGCTGAGCCTAGGCTTCTTTTTGCCTAGGCTAATGTAAAGAGGAACCAAAAGTTATTGCTTATCCTACGGACTCAACACCGAATACGATATTCACATTGTATATTCACAGGTGCAACACCTATTCATGGCTTGTAAATCTATTTATTGAGGGAAAACACAATCTTAGAAAAAATGGGTTTGAAAAGGGTTATTCGGCTGTTCCCATAGGAGAACCCTTTTTGGTTCCAGGTAGAACTCTTTTTGGTTCCAGGTAGAACTCTTTTTGGTTCCAGGTAGAACTCTTTTTGGTTCCAGGTAGAACTCTTTTTGGTTCCAGGTAGAACTCTTTTTGTTTCCATGTAGAACCCTTTGTGTAAAGGGTTCTACATGGAACTCAAAAAAGTTTCTACCTGGAAACAAAACGGTTTTACTTGGAACCAAAAGGGGTTCCTCAAAGGGTTCTCCTATGGGAACAGCGGAAGAACCCCTTAAGGATATTATTTTCTAAGAGTGTAGTAATGGTGCATTTTTTTTTAAAACTAAGTAAACACCATAATAATTGATTACTACTATTTTTTTATCAATGCTAATCTTGCATGGATATCTGATGAGTCAATCTACTCTATATTTAAGACCCAATTTGCTTTATAGCACATTATGATTGCATCAACTTGTGCTGGAAAGCCTCACATTTCCTCACATTTACGCTGACAATAGTTCCTATAGTTCTATCAGTGTTTCATCAGGTCAAGTGTGTCTCTAGTTTCTACTTCAGGAAACAGGAAGTCAATACTTAATGTTGGAGAAGCCTATCAGAGAACCTCGTGCCATACTGCCACTCTCCTAATTGCAGAGACAAATCCTCCCAATGCAAAGTGTCCTGTGTGTATGGTGCTTGGGGACATGGCATTGCAGTGTGTGTGCGTGCGAGGTGAGCAGGGGAGGTTTAGCAGTGCAGTTTTTCCTTTTCACATGGTGTCCTGTCCCAGTTTCAAACGCCTGCCGCCTGCCCTGCGTCAGATGCCATGATAGCAGTTAGGGCCAGAGGCACACATGATGCAGGGCATCCACAGCTCACTAGATTTACATCCGTGGGCAATATGGTGTGTTGGAGACAGACAGGCAAACAGACAGACACTCCCAGAGACCTGAGGAGGATGGTTGGAGGTGCTATTAGGGGCTGATTTGTTCAAGAGACTGCAGGAGAGATGGATGGAGAGGACAAGGATAAGCTTGTACGGTCTGGGCTTCACCTCCAGTTAACTTCCTCTGTACATGAAGTGCATGCCATGTGTGTCATGGCTTTATTAGATTCATGGAGGACGAATTGATCGATATGAGTCTGAGGAGGTTTGTAAACGGATGAGAATCCTTGGACTACTGGGCGGGCTGACACTCAAGAAGAAATGTCTTCTCCTGAGATTCAGGGGTGTGGCTTCCTATAGGCTACCTGTAATTTGGGAACATTGGCATAAGGATAATCTGAACCTTTTCCATTCACAATAACCATACACATTCTGTGTTTTATTTTAATTTTTAATTTTTTTGTGGTGGTGGTGTTTGAGTGTACTATGTAAGTGAAACATTTTTGAGAATAGGAAATCAGTTTTCACTTTGTCTCCAGCATCTTCACGAATCAGTTTTTGGGGGATTTGCATTATCTGCCTATGAACTGTGGAAATGAAAACTATGTAATCATAAACAGGTTTGCTGGAAGTTAAACTTGAACTTATCCTCCCTGTAAAAGCTAACAGATCAAGCGAAGAGGAACACCATTTAAATGGAAAAGGGAAGTGAATATTTACACCATTATTTTTGATCAAGTGGTTGAATGCAGATAGATACAGCCATGTGTATTTGACCAGTTAAGTTGACAAAGAACACGTGCTCGTTTACAGCCAACACCCTGAGGAATAGTTACCAAGGGAGAGGAGAGGCGGATTAATTAGCCAATTGGAAGCTTTGCGTAACTGTTTAAAGAGAAACATTCTCCATGACTATGTCATGAGATATATGGCTGTCATCCAGCAGCAATCCTCCACATCCTAAAATACTGAGTGCAGTAAAATGTGTTCAGAGCCCATATTCACAAAGTGTCTCAGAGTACTGATCTAGGGTCAGTTTTCCCTTTTAGATCATAATGAATATGATTATATGGACACGGGGAGACATGATCCTAGATCTTTATCTTGGCCAGGTCGCAATTGTAAATGAGAACTTGTTCTCAACTTGCCTACCTGGTTAAATAAAGGTAAAATAAAATAAATAAAATAAATAAAATCATAAAGAATATGAATATATGGACATGGGGAGATGTGATCGTAGATCAGCTCTCTACGAGAAAATAACCTCTATGATGACTTCAGCCACATTTTCTTCTGTTAGGTTACAGTAATAGCTCTCAGATGCTTTCTCTCTCTCTCTCTCACTCTCTCTCTCTCGCTCTCTCTCTCTCTCGCTCTCTCTCTCTCTCTCTCGCTCTCTCTCTCGCTCTCTCTCTCTCTCTCGCTCTCGCTCTCGCTCTCGCTCTCTCGCTCTCGCTCTCTCTCTCTCTCTGATAAACATCACTTCCTTCTCTCATCAGTTTTAAAAGTAGAATTTTGGAAGTGTTCTATGAATGTTTGTGTTAGTAGTTTGCCTTAGTCACAGTGAAGTAATTCATGCCAGATTTATCCTATAAGGTGTCAACAACATACATGCTAATATCACAGTGTTGTTTCCATCCCTCTTCCTTGCCCAAACCTGGGATTGAACCAGCAACCCCCTAAACACATCAATAACTGCCTCCCACTTAGCATCGCTACCTATCGCTCCACGAAAGCCTCAAGCTACTTCAAGGTCTTAGAGTGATTGACATCACGGATTGAAACGCTACTAGCGCCCACCACTAACTATAGTAGCTAGCCTTTTCTCACCGGTTACACTCGCTGTGGTGAAGGTCTATTTCCACTGTAACTTAAAGGTCTCTCTAGCTCTCAATCTCTCTGCCGCTCTCTCCTACTCTCACCCGTTGAATACTCCAGTTCCTCTGTTTATGTTAACACAGATGAACCAGAAAATGACAGTCCTGTATCTCTCACACAGACAAAGCTCTGTTCAATCAGAAGAATTCCCCCTCTCTCTAATGTCCCTTTTTAAAATATTTTACACAGACCATATTGACTCCACCCACAGATCCTATGACTCCACCTACAGATCCTATGACTCCACCTACAACGCTACTAAGTTACAGTTTTATTTGAAAAACAAAGAGTTCTTCATGCCACCTCTGGTGTCCCAAAGGCGTGGCTGGGTGTTGCTAGTTTGGTGTCGCTCTGGTGATTCGGAAGACTTCTAGAATTGTTTTGCTTCCAAAAAGCTGTGTAACATGTAGACTTGTGTGGGAAACAGGATGTAATGAAAGTAAACTCAAACAGTAGCGTACAGTAAATGACATTGTATTCTGACTGATATTTTCTGAAACAACAAATTGTTAGGTTCTTCCACCATGGGCTGCGTGGGGTCCAAGGAGCAGCAGGATCCCAGCAGCAAAGGAGTGAATGATGACACTCTGAGCCGGACTCAGCCAGCCCACTATGTCAAAGACCCCACCACTGGGACCAAGGCTGTGAGTGAAAACCTGGGCGTGATGATGGTGATGATGATGATGGTGATGATGGTGGTGATGATGGGGATGGTGACGATGACGATAAGGATGGTGATGAGAAATCGATGAAAGATCAGTAGGGGACATGGTCATTGAAAAGGGAAATTCTAATGAGTTATATTTATCATTGTCACTGAGACAACATAGTGAAAAGTAACGTGTTAGCCTCCCTACAATATGACTATGCACAGAGTATTGATATGTGAGGTGCATTACCCATATAACTCATGTTCTAACTAGTTGTTGCTTTTGCATAACTGCTAGACTCTCCTCTGTTGCCAAATGCACAGTAAGTGACTGATCTGTAAGTCGGTTTCCCTGAGTGTCTAGGGTGGTCAATACTTCCTGTGTGTTTACAGTAAAGCGACTGTAAGCGCTGAAATTCTGAATGAGGAAGGGGAAGTAACATCCAATGAATGCAGAAATTCATTTTGTGATCATTGTTTGAACAGACATTGAATTTGCATGTACATTTTAGTCATTTGCAGAGTCCCTCTGATCCAGAGCGACTTACTGGTTAATGTGTCCATAGCTAGGTGAGGACAATCACATATCACAGGTCATAGTAAGGAAATGTTTTCCTCAATAAAGCAACTCTCAGCAAAGTCGGTGCTTGTGAGAAAAGACAAGAGTGAGCGTTAGTGCAACAAAGGCAAGGATGTTGTTTAAAAATATTATTAAAATATTTTCAGAGGGGGGGGGGGGGTGTCTCTTTCTGTTTTCTGTCTGTTTATCTCACTTTTACGTCATCTGCCATTTGACCCGTCATTATCTTCTCCCTTTTGTTCACTTTCTCCTAACTACATTTCCTATTTCCTCGACTTCAATCTCTTTCTGTCTTTCACAGAATAGAACCATCTCCACTGGCCCTACAGTCCCCTCTGACGGTGAGTACGACACAGAGATGTGACAGTTGCTTGCTTGAATTTGTGATGTAGGAACTATCACAGTGCTCAGCTTATCACACTGTATGTCCAGCAGTGACACAACATACTGTCAGCAGTAACACGACATACTGTCAGCAGTGACACGACATACTGTCAGCAGTGACACGACATACTGTCAGCAGTGACACGACATACTGTCAGCAGTGACACGACATACTGTCAGCAGTGACACGACATACTGTCAGCAGTGACACGACATACTGTCAGCGTGAACCGGCAAGCTGTTTGTTGTCGTGTAGTTCTAGACTTATGGCTGAGGATGAAAGTGAAAGAGGGGGAGAGCGTGTAGTTTGAGATAGCCCCCACTCAGAGTTTCACCACACTCAGAGTTTCACCACACGAGACAGCAGATGATCTCTCCACAGCTATACCAGTAAAGCAGCCAGACAGGAATTGCCAAATTGCACTTGATGGCACCCACAAACACAAAGTCTCTCTTTGTCATATGTGTGCATGCATTTAATTTATTTGTATTTTTATACACACACACACACACACACAAACACACACGCTTACATTCTCTGCCCCTCCCCCTCCAGGTCCTGAGAGCATTGCTATCGCACTGTATGACTATGAGGGTATAAATGATGGAGACCTGGGCTTCAAGAAGGGAGACAAGCTTAAAATCTTACAGGAGTGAGTGTCTCTGACAATTATACATAAACATGATGCATTCATACCCCATACAGAGCACTGTATACAATACATATAATACATATTCCCCCACCTGTCACAATCTGTCTGTCTGTCTGTCTGTCTGTCTGTCTGTCTGTCTGTCTGTCTGTCTCTCCCTCTATCTCTCTCTCTTTCTGTAGGTCTGGAGAATGGTGGAGAGCCCAGTCAATCAGCACAGGCCAGGAAGGCTTCATCCCCAGTAACTATGTAGCCATAGACAGCCTTGAAACCGAAGAGTAAGTATGTTAAAATCAAGCAAATTAAATCAAACTTCACAATGCGCCGAATACAGCAGGTGTAGACCTTACAGTGAAATGCTTACTTACAAACAAGCACTTAACCAACAATGCAGTTTTTAAAAAAAATACGGATAAGAAAAAGATATAAAAGTAATTAAAGAGCAGCAGTAAAATAAAAATAGCAAGACTATTTACAGAGTCAATGTGCGGGGGCACCGGTTAGTTGAGGTGATATGTACATGTAGGTAGAGTTATTAAAGTGACTATGCAGATGATGATAACAAAAGAGAGTAGTAGCGGTGTAAAAGAGGAGTGGGGGGGAGGTCACGCAAATAGTCTGGGTAGCCATTTGACAAGGTGTTCAGGAGTCTTATGGCTTGGGGGTAGAAGCTGTTTTAGAAGCCTCTTGGACCTAGACGGCGCTCCCGTACTGCTTGCCGTGCGGTAGCAGAGAGAACAGTCTATGACTGGGGTGGCTGGAGTCTTTGACAATTTTTAGGGCCTTCCTCTGACACCGCCTGGTATAGAGGTCCTGGAAGGCAGGAAGCTTGGCCCCAGTGATGTACTGGGCCGGTCGCACTACCCTCTGTAGCGCCTTGCAGTCAGAGGCCGAGCAGTTGCCATACCAGGCAGTGATGCAACCAGTCAGGATGGTGCAGCTGTAGAACCTTTTGAGGATCTGAGGACCCATGCAAAAACCTATTCTCCTGAGGGGGAATAGGTTTTGTCGTGCCCTCTTCACAACTGTCTTGGTGTGCTTGGACCATGTTAATTTGTTGGTGATGTGGACACCAAGGAACTTGAAGCTCTCAACCTGCTCCACTGCAGCCCCATCGATGAGAATGGGGACGTGCTTGGTCCTCTTTTTCCTGTAGGAGGGAGAGGTTGTTGTCCTGGCACCAGTTGAGGGAGAGGTTGTTGTCCTAGCACCACACGACCAGGTCTCTGACCTCCTCCCTATAGGCTGTCTCATCGTTGCCGGTGATCAGGCCTACCACTGTTGTCTCATCTGCAAACTTAATGATGGTGTTGGAGTCGTGCCTGGCTGTGCAGTCATGAGTGAACAGGGAGTTCAGGGGGGGACTGAGCACACACCCCTGAGGAGCCCCTGTGTTGAGGATCAATGTGGCGGATGTGTTGTTACCTACCCTTACCAACTGGGGGCGGCACGTCAGGAAGTCCAGGATCCAGTTGCACAGGGAGGTGTTTAGTCCCAGGGTCCTTAGCTTAGTGATGAGCTTTGAGGGCACTATTGTGTTGAACTCTGAGCTGTAGTCAATGAATAACATTCTCACATAGGTGTTCCTTTTGTCCAGGTGGGAAAGGGCATGCAATAGAGTGCAATAGAGATTTCATCATCTGTGGATGTGTGGGCCATTTGTGGGTTAATGGTGTTGATGTGAGCCATGACCAGCCTTTCGAAGCATTTCATGGCTACAGATGTGAGTGCTACGGGTCGGTAGTCATTTAGGCACGTTACCTTAGAGTTCATGGGCACAGGCATTATGGTGGTCTGCTTAAAAAGTGTTGGTATTACAGACTCAGACTGGGAGAGGTTGAAAATGTCAGTGAAGACACTTGCCAGTTGGTCAGCGAATGCTCGCAGTACACATCCTGGTTATCCATCTGGCCCTGCGGCCTTGTGAATGTTGACCTGTTTAAAGGTCTTATTCACATCGACTGCGGATAGCTTGATCATGCATTCTTCCAGAACAGCTGGTGCTCTCATGCATGTTTCAGTGTTATTTGCCTCGAAGCGAGCCAGAAGTAGTTTAGCTCATCTGGTAGGCTTGTGTCACTGGGCAGCTCTCGGCGGTGCTTCCCTTTGTAGTCTGTAAGGGTTTACAAGCCCTGCCAGATCCGACGAGCGTCAGAGCCGGTGTATTACGATATGATCTTAGTCCTGTATTGACGCTTTGCCTGTTTGATGGTTTGTCCGAGGGCATAGCGGGATTTCTTATAAGCTTCCGGGTTAGAGTGCCGCTCCTTTAGTGTGGATGTTTCATGTTATCCATGGCTTCTGGTTGGGGTATGTACGTACGGTCACTGTGGAGACGACGTCAACAATGCACTTATTGATGAAACCAATGACTAATGTGGTGTACTCCTCAATGCCATCAGAGGAATCCTGGAACATATTCCTGTGCTAGCAAAACAGTCCTGTAGCTTAGCATCTGGTTCATCTGACTACTTTCGTATTGAGCGAGTCACTGGTGCTTCCTGCTTTAATTTTTGCTTGTAAGCAGGAATTGGGAGGATAGAATTATGGTCAGATTTGCCAAATGGAGGGCGAGGGAGAGCTTTGTAAGCGTCTCTGTGTGAGGAGCAAAGGTGGTCTAGAGTTTTTTCCCCGCTGGTTTCACATTTAACATGCTGATAGAAATTTGGTAAAACAGATTTAAGTTTCCCTGCATTAAAGTCCCTGGCTACTAGGAGCGCCGCCTCTCGGTGAGCGTTTTCTTGTTTGTTTTTGGCAGAATACAGTTCATTCAACGCTGTCTTAGTGCCTCTGACTGCCACGTAAAAGAGCTAAAAATACATATGAAAACTCTCTA
This sequence comes from Oncorhynchus clarkii lewisi, assembly GCF_045791955.1. NCBI lineage: Eukaryota > Metazoa > Chordata > Actinopteri > Salmoniformes > Salmonidae > Oncorhynchus > Oncorhynchus clarkii. The sequence goes on from NC_092162.1 coordinate 68,406,869, forward strand.
GGTAGATGGTGTGGTCTACAGCTTATCATGAGATACTCTACCTCAGGCGAGCAATAGCTCAAGATTTCCTTAGATATCGTGCACCAGCTGTTATTTACAAAAAGACAGAGTCCGCTGCTCCTTGTCTTACCAGACGCCGCTGTTCTATCCTGTCGGTGTAGCGTATAACCAGCCAGTTGTATGTTGATAGTGTCGTCGTTCAGCCACGACTCCGTGAAGCATAAGATGTTACAGTTTTGAATGTCCCGTTGGTAGTTTAATCTACCGTGTAGGTCATCTATTTTATTGTCCAAAGATTGCACGTTTGCTAGCAGAATGGAAGGAAGTGGGGGTTTATTCGATCGCCTACTAATTCTCAGAAGGCAGCCCGCCCTCTGGACCCTTTTTCTCCACCTCCTCTTCACACAAATCACGGGGATCTGGGCCTGTTCCTGAAAAAGCAGTATATCGTTCGGGTCGGCCTCGTCAGACTCGTTAAAGGAAAAAATGGATTCTGCTAGTCCGTGGAGAGTTACCACGGTCCTGATATCCAGAAGTTATTTTCAGTCATAAGAGATGGTAACGGCAACATTATGTACAAAATAAGTCGGAAAAAATGAGTTACAAACAACGCAAATAAACAAACAATAAAAACACAATCGGTAGGGGGCACTTAAAAAGTTCTCCATTGTAGTGTGTGAGTAGTTTGTGAGTAGTGTGTGAGTAGTGTGTGAGTAGTGTGTGAGTAGTGTGTGAGTAGTGTGTGAGTAGTTTGTGAGTAGTGCTGCTCAAAGGAATCAGTCTGATATGACTTTCCCCGCCTTCAGGTGGTTCTTTAAAGGAGTGAGCAGGAAAGATGCAGAGAGGCAACTGCTGGCCTCAGGAAACAAAATGGGATCGTTTATGATCCGTGACAGTGAGACCACCAAGGGTGAGCAAGTTCAAAAGCTCTTATACATGTACATTATACAAGCGCCCTTTTAGACTTTAGCAAGCCATGTCTCCTTCCTGCTATAGGTAGTTACTCCCTATCCGTGAGGGACAGTGATTCCCAATCAGGAGACACAGTCAAGCATTACAAGATCCGTACGCTGGACAACGGTGGCTTCTACATCTCCCCACGCATCACCTTCACCACTCTGCAGGAACTGGTCAGCCACTATAAGAGTGAGTGTCACGGCCTTCCACAACACACTAGAGAAGGGCTATTTCAATCTTATTAACCTAAGACAGTGTTTCCCAATCCGGGTCCTGGGGACCCCAAGGTGTGCACATTTTAGTTTTTGCCCTAGCACTACACAGCTGATTCAAATAATCAACAAATCATCAAGCTTTTGATTATTTGAATCGGGCGTGTAATGCTAGGGAAAAGTTCCAAAAGGTTCACCCCTTGAGGTCCCCAGGACCCGGATGAATAAACACTGCCCTACGAGGTCCGGAGTACTGCTAGTTTTCTGCTCTACATTAATCATTACTTGCACCTGGTGTCCCAGGTCTAAATCAGTCTCCGATTAGAGGCAGAAGAGTGAAACCTGCTCTGAGGTCCAGACTTGAATTTGAAGGCACTAGTGTCAACTGCTACTAAAGTTGATAGTGGATGTTGGAGATAACAGCCCCCTCTGCTGGCTGCCTGTTCTGAATATGGACACATTGTGTATTTGGCCTCCAGCAGTACTGACTTCCTATGGGTTTATTCATGTGTGTTATGTACAGTTCAATAATACTGAATGTATTTCATGTCCTGTATGTCCTTTGTGTGTGGATGTCATACTGGATGTGTTTGTTATTACCACAGAGCTGGGAGATGGTCTGTGCCAGGCCTTGACCAGCCCCTGTCTCAGTCCCAAGCCCCAGAAGCCCTGGGAGAAGGATGCCTGGGAGATTCCTCGGGAGTCCCTCAAACTGGACAGGAGGCTCGGGGCTGGCCAGTTCGGAGAAGTCTGGATGGGTGAGCTCCATGTCATTTAAAGCTTCTATTCTGTCATTCTGAGAAGGTTATGTTTGGACTAATACTGGGAGATCAGTATGAGTTTTTATGTTTTTTTTTTAAAAAACCTTTATTTAACTATGCAAGTCAGTTAAGAACAAATTCTTATTTACAATGACGGCCTAACTGGGACAACGCTGGGCCAATTGTGCGCCGCCCTTTGGGACTCCCAATCACAGCCAGATGTGATACAGCCTGGATTCAAACCAGGGACTGTAGTGACACCTCTTGCACAGAGATGCAGTGCCTTAGACCACTGTGCCACTCAGGAGTTGTATATGTAGTCTGAAAACATTCTTGCTTTGTGGAGCATTGAACTGAGGTAACATAGGTCATGTGGTTTGACTTTGTGTATTTTGCTGTAGCTACATACAACAAGCACACCAAGGTGGCAGTGAAGACCATGAAGCCTGGCACCATGTCAGTGGAGGCTTTCCTGGACGAGGCCAACCTGATGAAGGCCCTGCAGCACGACAAGCTGGTCCGTCTGAACGCTGTGGTTACCAAAGAGGAACCAATCTACATCATCACAGAGTACATGGAAAAGGGTGTGTGTAGTACACCACAGTTTGACATTTTGTTTACATTTACATAACCACACGTCAGTGTATTTCTGTCACTGACTGTTTTTTGTGTGTGTGTGTGCATTTCTGTGTTTGTTTGTGTGTGCATTTCTGTGTTTGTGTGTGTGTGTGCATTTCTGTGTTTGTGTGTGCATTTCTGTGTTTGTGTGTGTGTGTGCATTTCTGTGTTTGTGCTTGTGTGTGCGTGCGTGTGTGTGTGCATTTCTGTGTTTGTGCTTGTGTGTGCGTGCGTGTGTGTGCGCGCGTGTGTTTGTGCACGTGTGTGTGTGTGTTTAGGTAGTTTGCTGGACTTCTTGAAGAGTGATGAAGGGAACCGTGTTCAGCTCCCCAAACTCATTGATTTCTCAGCGCAGGTGAGATTCAGTTATGTCAAACTTAAACTGTCAGTCTGGATTTTTTTCTCTCCGAAATGGTATGGTTTTATATTCTCCCAGTCTTCTACTGTGGTAGAAGGGAAAAGAGAACCAAAGAAAAGGGAGGATGCTTTGATCTTGTTATACCCAGTTACTGACAATATCAAGCCACTCATTTGAATACTCTTCTGTTTCATGCCTTTGTTCTGGAGTACATGTTTTTCCTATTGTGGGCAGCATTTCAATATTCAAATCCTGTCTTTAGCTTGGCAGAAGAAGGTGTGTGTGGCAGAATGTGTTTGTAAACCAAATTCTTCATGCCAATGTTTTGCTGTTCTACAATATTGTGATGTGAAATTATTTTGACAAAGTATTAGACGCAACACAATGGAACATTTCAGTTTGAAACCTGCTCATACAGTATTTCCAGTTGTACACCTGTTGCTACAGATATCGAGAGGCAATGAGGAACTTATGAACAGAAAAGCAGAACTTATGAACGCATGGGCATGTTTATGTCATCTGCTGTATGTAGTGAGGGGAGGTGAAGTGTGAGAATGAAACAAAAAATAAAAAAGATATTGAAATGGAATATGAGGAGTCGAGTTACAAAAAGAGAGAGAGAGAGAGAGGATCATTAAAAGAGAAGGGAACAGGAAGACAGATTGGTCTGCTCAGATTTAAATCTACTATGCCAGATTTTGTTATGTTCAATTATTCCACTGAGATTGGTACACAGATAAGGCTTATCTAGTTGCGATAGAAATGTAAAGGTCATTTGGGATGGAGCTGACATATATATCCAGTGTTTACCGTGAATGCAGTCTCCATGAATGCCAAAACATTGCCTTTAAATTTCAATAGCTTTATAGAGATGAACTTTAGCGATGTGGATGGAATACGTCAGTCAGTTTGTGTCTATATACATGTGTGAGAGAGAGAAAAGAGAAAGAGAGGGAAGAAATAAAGAACGATTGAAGGAGTGTGAGAGAGAGAGAGAGAGGGAGAGGATGAGAGGTGAAAGATAAAAGCCTGATGGTAGTTGTAAGTTTAAAATGGGCCCAGATGGTCCCAGTATGGAAGGGAAATATTGTTCCAGTTGAGTTGATATCAGAGTAATCAGTGGTCGTAAATGACACGATTGGCAAATTGAAAGTCCTTTATCTTTATTACTATAGCTATCATTATCATTATTTTAAGTTTGAATGACTGATTATTTTATTGTCCCGTAGCAGAACCTAAAGGGAAAACAATAGATATATTTCACAATAAATCATTGAGAGCACTTGGGACATGAATTAATTGAAGCACCCATTCTCCTGCTTTCCTATTGTCTGAGGACATCCAACCATGTCTTTGTCCACAGATTGCAGAAGGTATGGCCTACATTGAGCAGAGGAACTATATCCACCGGGACCTGCGAGCCGCCAACATACTGGTGTCCAAGGCTCTGGTGTGCAAGATCGCTGACTTTGGCCTCGCCCGAATCATTGAGGACAATGAGTACACAGCCAGGGAGGGTAAGATCAGCATCTAGCAGTATCCCCTTGGTGAACAAGTATCTGTGTCACATAAAGGGGGGGTTCAACTGACTGTGACATGACAGCTGAGTTAACCAATAATAGTACGGTAGAGTACAGTGGTTTGGAATTAGAATTAGAGAACAAGGGAAGTCAGAGTTGGAACAAGGAACTGTGGGATACTGTATCAGAGGGACAGATATCATTGTGTCAGAGGGAAGTGTGAATGAGTGACATGGTTTGAATAGAAAACACAATGTTGAGACAAGCTGCTGTAATATCTTTTCAGTGACAGCAGGGGGCAGCAGACGTACAGTAAGAAAGCACTAATGTTGTTCCCTAACAGGAGCAAAGTTCCCCATCAAGTGGACGGCCCCAGAGGCAATCAACTACGGCTCCTTCACCATCAAATCAGACGTCTGGTCCTTTGGCATCCTACTGACAGAGATCATCAGCTATGGACGCACACCATATCCAGGTCTGAGGACCTGAATGAGAACATGCCCTCTGCTGTACTTGCACTTGTAATGTACTGTGTGTTCATTGAATGATGAATGAAATGAATAAAGTGTAAAGTTCACAGTCTCGCCCTATAATGATGTGCTTCTGTGCTGGCTCTGTCATCTAGGGATGACGAACCCAGAAGTGATCCGCTCTCTGGAGAGAGGCTACCGAATGCAGCGCACCGACAGCTGTCCCCAGGAGCTCTATGACGTCATGTTGGAGTGCTGGAAGAACAAGCCCGAGGACCGTCCAACCTTTGAGTATCTTCAGAGTGTCCTGGAGGATTTCTACACCGCAACAGAGAGCCAGTACCAGCAACAGCCTTGAGCCAGTCAGAAAGATCCAGGCAGATACATAGCATCCTCTCATACTTCTATGTACCTGTATAGAGTAGCCTACAGACTAACCTACAGAGAAAAACATGTTTTTAGATGGTTCCTTATGAAATATGGCATTTACTGTAGCTTTATGAATGATGACCTAACAAATTAATTACAGCGATTCATGACATGGCTGACTGTGATGGGTTTCAGAATTTTACTTTATTTAAATATATGAGTGGCCAGAAATAAAAAAAACTAGCCAAGGTTTAGCCTTTTTTATTGTGAATTTCCTATGTCTATGCCCAGTTCATATATTGGAAAAGGCCATTTATATTCTGCCATAGACCATTGAAACTATAATTCACTGAAATAGCACTTGAGTGCAACAGTATAATCTAGAATAATTCACTTATAAAACTATTTTTGCCTATGTGGTAAGGGTCTTAATTTATTTTATCGGAGAGTAGCGTACTTGTTTGTCAATCCTCTATACTATATCTATATGTAGGCAACACAAGGGAATAATGCGATGTGATGTGACATTTTTACACAAGTAAAATTAGATGTTGCTTGCATGTTTTTTTGTGGGGTTTTTTCTTCTATGTAGGCCACTGTCATCATTTGTCTAACATGGCTGAATCATTTGTGCACTGAGGTAACAGTTGACTGCACAGACATTGAATGTTGAAGACAGGATATGTGTTTTCATATGAATAATGCATTTCTTAACCAAATGCTTTTTGATATTTTCTTATAGATGCTTGTAAGTGCAATGACTGAAAGGTTGTGTTGAATAAAATGAATGAATAAAATCATATTGTGCTTATCATATTGTCATCAAATTTAACATGATGATCTGCAATTTCTTGTAAGAGTAAAGACAAAATATGTCAGATTTTTCAATGTATGAATGATGATATGAAGGAGATTTTATCAGATTTTTCACTGTATGAATGACGATATGAAGGAGATTTTATCAGATTTTTTAACAACCTGCTTGAAGTCAAACAAGCACAAACAATCTACATACAAACACATTTTGAACAGATGTACACTGAACATAAATATAAACACAACATGTAAAGTGTTGGTCCCATGTTTCATGAGCTGAAATAAAAGATCCCAGAAATGTTCCATATGCACAAAAAAGCTTATTTCTCTAAAATAAAAAAATAAAAATGTGTTTACATCCCTGTTAGCGAGCATTTCTCCTTTGCCAATATAATGGAATGGGCAGGCATACGCTACAGAAAGCGAACACAATTACATTTTAACAATGGCAATTTGAATGCACAGAGATACTGTGACAAGATCCTGGGGCCCATTGTAGCCGAGTGGTTAGATCATTTGATCAGTAACCGAAAGGTTGCTAGATTGAATCCCTGAGCCGACAAGGTAAAAATCTGTTGTTCGGCCCCTGAACGAGGCAGTTAACCCACTGTTCCTAGGCCGTCATTGTAAATAATATTTTTTTCTTAACTGAATTTCCTAGTTAAATAAAATAAAACTGTCATGCCATTCATCCGCCACCATAACCTCATGTTCCACCATGATAATGCAAGGATCTGTACACATTTCCTGGAAGCTAAAAATGTCCCAGTTCTTCCATGGCCTGCATACTCACCAGACATGTCACCCATTGAGCATGTTTGGAATGCTCTGGATTAACATGTACATCCAGCAACTTTTCAGTCATTGAAGAGGAGTGGGACAACATTCCACAGTCTGATCTACTCAATGCGAAGGAGAGGTGTCGTGCTGCATGAGGCAAATGGTGGTCACACCAGGTACTGACTGGTTTTCTGATCCACACCCCTACCTTTTTTTAAATAAAGGTATCTGTGACCAACAGATGCATATCTGTATTCCCAGTCATATGTGAAACACATAGATTAGTGCCTAATGAATGTATTTCAATTGACTTATTTCCATATATGAACTGTAACTCAGTAAAATCTTTGAAATTGTTGTATGCTTCGTTTATATTTTGTTCAGTATAAATTGCTGTTACTAGATGACACTAGCTAACTAGTTAGCACTCTCAACACATTTTGCTGCTAATGGGGATCACGTGACGTCACGAATGACACGTGTATTCAAGATGGCGGCCGCGGCGATGGTAAGTGAACAGGAAAAATATATATATATATATTATTCTTCCAACATCTGTTCCGCTATCTACCTTCAAATAGAAGCATGTGGTTGTGTTTATATACGACTGTGCTTTTTACCACGTGAAATTTAGAGTCATGATTTAACGACATTTATATGAGCTGTCTTTCTACATTGATTTGTCAACGGTGCAGCAAGCAGGGGATGTTGACGACGCTAGCCAGCCAAGACAACTTGTCAGCTACTGCTAACTAGATAGATGTCAGCTCAGCCCAAAAAATACAATGTACCTAACTAGCTAGTTACCTAGTTCGTACTCTGTATATGGAACAAACATGACATGTATTTCAATTGCAGTTAGACACAGGTCATTAATAATCTCGTTGTGACAGCGTTAGTAGCCCTTTGGCGTTGCTAGGCTAACGTTAGCTGGCTCTGCCAACAACACAACTATCCTTCTCTAACTTGCCTAGCTACGTACACGCTTGCTAAAAGTTGTACTGGAAATGCGAAACATAGGTAGCTTGCTAGTTAGTTTTTATGTTGCAGCTAGTTAGTTCGAGGACCAGAGCCCAGACAAAAGGGGGAAGTTTAACTAGGTAATGTTAGATGGTTAATGCTAACTAGTATGTGGCTGGCAACTAGTTAGCTATGCATTTCCGGGTTGATTTGTGTATTCTATAAGCTTAACCAAAGAGTATGTCCTTTCTTACAGTAACTATCTAGCTGCTGTTGCTTAGTCGACATGTCTCAACCATATATTTTATACAAGTGCTAGCTATTATCAGTGTGGAGATGTTTTCATGCACTCATTCGTATACAGAGGTATGTCACTCATTATTCATTTGAGACGAGATTGATATGATGCATTGGGTTTTTAAGTTTGTTTTGTTATTGTTTTCATCATCAACGGACTGCCGAGTGGCGCAGCGGTCTAAGGCACTGCATATGTGTTAGGCGGCAGGTAGCCTAGTGGTTAGAGAGTTGGACTAATAACCAAAAGGTTGCCAGATCAAATCCCTGAGCTGACAAGGTAGAAATCTGTCATTCTGCCCCTGAACAAGGCAGTTAACCCACTGTTCCCCGGTAGGCCGTCATTGTAAATAAGATTTTGTTCTTACCTGACTTGCCTAGTTAAATAAACAACAATTAAAAGAGACCCTGGTTCGAATCCAGGCTGTATCACAACCGGCTGTGATTGGGAGTCCACAATTGGCCCAGCGTCGTCCCGGTTTGGCCGTTGTAGGCCGTCATTGTAAATAATAATTTGTTCTTAACTGACTTGTCTAGTTAAATAAAAGTTACATTAAAAAAAAATCTACATTTACCTTTTTATGGTGTTAATGTTTCCCTGTCTATCACATAAATGCTCATCCTCACCCCTCCCAGACCAGTGCAATATGTATGGTTTTGGTCATACATTCATGGCTAGTGGTTGTGTAAACAAGCACTCCACACAGGAAAGGAAAATCAGGCTTGACTGGTGTGATATTAGTTAAGTGAAAGGGTGATATCCATCTCTCACTCTGTACTAATATTTGACATGCAGTTTTGTTACTGTAACAGTAAGTAAACCAGAAGATCCTGTTCAAACATTAGGCGTGTTCCTATACAATCATTGGGATGTGTAGACATAGTCTTTCATTTGTGACTGGTTAGATGTAGTCCTATGTAAAGTACAGTCTCAAAAGTTGTGTCTAAGTCATCAAGCCATCTTGGATTGTACTGTGTGTGTGTGCCCAGAAGGCTAGTAAATTTGGATTTGATTAAGATCACGACCTCTCTCTCTGTCTCTGTGTGTGTGTGTGTGAAACATTAGTCCCACCTTTACATATCCCAAAGGCATCTCCAGTCCATTGATTTCTTAATGTCTAAAGCAGCTATGTGGCAACAGGGTCGTTCAATATCAATTCAAATGTGTCAACTCTGAGCAACTCTTATCTACTGAGTGTTTTGGTATTCAGCTCCAAAAAAAGTCACCTTCTGACCTCCTTCTGCCAGGGGCAAACATTTTAGTTCTAATCAAAAGCTTCTTCGTATAGATTGACCAACTAGTCCATTGACTGTTTTGTTGTGTTGAAGGAGACGTGGTTGGCCCTGCTGCTGTTGTCCATGTTGCCTGGAGGGGTCCAGTCCTTTTACGTGCCTGGAGTTGCTCCTATGAACTTCCACCAGAACAGTGCTGTAGAGATTAAGGTAAGTTAAACAACCAAACCTTTTTAGCCTAGTTCTAGCCCTCTTATGCTTCATCGGGTATATAATACTCTATTCTGCTTTGGCTTGTTGTGGTTTCACTAAGTTAGTTAGCATATTTTTGGGGGGGTTTTCTAGGTATGATGAAGGACTAAAGCTTGTTAGCTCCAAGGCAGACTGGGGTGGATACTAGTATTGGTTGTGTAGCCTATTGGCATGTGTTTGGCAGGTCAGTCAGTCAGTCACTCAATTAATACTATATCATCTACTGCATCTTTATGTAATACATGTATCACTAGCCACTTTAAACTATGCCACTTTGTTTACATACTCATCTCATATGTATATACTGCACTCAATACCATCTACTGCATCTTGCCTATGCCGCTCTGTACCATCACTCATTCATATATCTTTATGTACATATTCTTTATCCCCTTACACTTGTGTCTATAAGGTAGTAGTTTTGAAATTGTTAGCTAGATTACTTGTTGGTTATTACTGCATTGTCGGAACTAGAAGCACAAGCATTTCGCTACACTCGCATTAACATCTGCTAACCATGTGTATGTGACAAATAAAATTTGATTTTGATTTGAATTGAATGTGGCCCACTGATTTTCCTCCCCCCCCACCCCACCCACCAGGCCGTGAAGCTGACCAGCTCCCGGACTCAGCTTCCCTATGAATACTACTCCCTGCCCTTCTGTCAGCCTGATAAAGTGGTCTACAAAGCAGAGAACCTGGGTGAGTAAGCAGCTCTCTCTGTTCTCCTCACGTGTAGAAGTGTTGTTCTATGCATCTTGTCATCGTTTGGAATGTTTCCTGTGTTGTGTACAGTGTTCTAAAGCATTGATTTGTGTTGTCTTTGTATGGGATTCAGAGTAATCTGTTACGCATAAAGACCCACACCATGAACTCCTACTAAGTGTGTGTGTGTGTGTGTGTGTGTGTGTGTGTGTGTGTGTGTGTGTGTGTGTGTGTGTGTGTGTGTGTGTGTGTGTACAGGGGAGGTGTTACGCGGGGATCGTATTGTGAACACCCCCTACTCGGTACTCATGACCCAGGACAGGAAGTGTAAGGTGGTTTGTGCCAAGCTGAAACTCAACGTGCAGCAGAGCAAGCTTGTGGCTGAGCGCATCCAGGAAGAGTACTATGTTCACCTGTGAGTACCCTTCCTTCCTCATTACTCTGTCCAGTAGTCGGGTGACTGTGTAAGTAAGATGCTGCTGTAGGCTTCATGTTAATCCTGTCTATAAACTCAGCATCGCAGACAACCTCCCAGTGGCCACGCGACTGGAGTTCTACCCCAACAAAGAGGCAGAGGAGGAGAAGGATGTGGTGAAGGATGTTCAGTTTGAACACGGCTACAGACTGGGCTTCACTGAGAGCAGCAAGGTACAGAACCTGCTTGCTAGTTAAAGCATGGAGAGAGAGTATGGACACATCCGTATGAGATTAGGGGAGTGGAGACTCTGAATTTTGCTTGTCTATTACAGAACAGCTCTTGTTGTCCAGTAGTTATGTTTAGTGTATAAACCTTTGCATTCTGTAGTCTCTCTACTATAGTTCTACCTACATACAGTTGAAGTCGGAAGTTTACAAACACTTAGGTCAGAGTCAGTAACTTGTTTTTCAACCACTCCACAAATTTCTTGTTAACAAACTATAGTTTTGGCAAGTCGGTCACATCTACTTTGTGCATGACAAGTTATTTGGAAAAGTCCAAATCAATCCCAGAACAGCAGCAAAGGACCTTGTGAAGATGCTGGAGGAAACATGTACAAAAGTATCTATATCCATATATCTTATATCGACATAACCTGAAAGGCCGCTCAGCAAGGAAGAAGCCGCTACTCCAAAACCGGCATTAAAAAAAGCCAGACTACTGTTTGCAAATGCACGTGGGGACAAAGATCGTACTTTTTGGAGAAATGTCATCTGGTCTGATGAAACAAAAATAGAACTGTTTGGCCATAATGACCATCATTATGTTTGGAGGGAAAAGGGGAAGGCTTGCAAGCCGAAGAACACCATCCCAACTGTGAAGCATGGGGGTGGCAGCATCATGTTGTGGGGGTGCTTTGCTGCAGGAGGGACTGGTGCAGTTTACAAAATAGATGGCATCATGAGGTAGGATCTATTTTGCGGATATATTGAAGCAACATCTATCATATATTAGTCAGGAAGTTAAAGCTTGGTCGCAAATGGGTCTTCCAAATGGACAATGACCCCAAGCCTACTTCCAAAGTTGTGGCAGAATGGCTTAAGGACAACAAAGTCAAGGTATTGGAGTGGCCATCACAAAGCCCTGAACTCAGTCCTATAGAAAAGTTGTGGGCAGAACTGAAAAAGCGTGTTTGAGCAAGGAGGCCTACACACCTGACTCAGTTAGACCTGCTCTGTCAGTAGGAATGGGCCAAGATTCACCCGACTTATTGTGGGAAGCTTGTGGAAGGCTACCCAAAGCGTTTGACCCGAGTTAAACAATTTAAAGGCAATGCTACCGAACACTAATTACATACAATTAGTATATGTAAACTTCTGACCCACTGGGAATGTGATGAAAGAAATAAAATCTGAAATCATTTTCTCTACTATTATTCTGACATTTCACATTCTTAAAATAAAGTGGTGAACCTAACTGACCTAAGACGGGGAATTTTTATTAGGATTAAATATCAGGAATTGTGAAACTGAGTTTAAATGTATTTGGCTAAAGTGTATGTAAACTTCCCGACTTCAACTGTAACCACGTGTCCTTCATTCTGTTCTCTCTACTATAGTTCTACCTTCACAACCACCTGTCTTTCATCATCTACTACCACAAGGAGAAGCTGGAGGAGGAGGAAGAGCACAACTACAGAGTTGTACGTTTTGAGGTGGTTCCCCAGAGTGTGAAGGTGGAGGGTAAGTTGAGCTGGTTCTCCCCAGTGTACAGGTGAAGTTACACAGCACCCTGTCCTGTCTGAGGTACGAACGGTTTATTCCAGCCCAATAAACACAGAGACAAGCGTTAGATAATACAGCCTGTGTTGCTATCCTTCCCTTCCTATTTGTTAATTGTCTCTGTCTGGATCCTTTTGCAGACCTGAAGGCTGATAAGGGGCTGTGTACCCTGCCTGAGGCCACTAACTCAGCTCCTCAGGAGATTGACCCCTCCAAGGAGAATGAGGTTCTCTTCACCTACTCTGTCCGCTGGGAGGTAAGTGGCACGGTCCTTCTCTGTGTGGCCCTTCTCTGTGTGGCCCTTCTCTGTGTGGCCCTTCTCTGTGTGGCCCTTCTCTGTGTGGCCCTTCTCTGTGTGGCCCTTCTTTAGGTCCCAGAGTCTAAGCAACAGTAAAGATTTAGAATTGTTATCTGTAAAGTGTTGAGATGTTGGGATACACTTGAAATAAAATGGGACTTGACTTGGCTAGCTACATTGTTGGTAGGGGTCCTCTTCACTGAGGAATGTGCTTATTTATGATGGTTCTTTTGTGTTTTCTAGGCTCCTGCCTTGATTATGTAATTGCTTGTCTTCTAATGGAAGGTTCTCTAGACAAAGATCCCTTGGTCTCGTTGGGACTCTGCCTAAAGAATTATCAATGGCCTGACTTGACCCCCTGTTTGTCTCTCCCTCCTCCCCTGTAGGAGAGCCAGGTGAAGTGGGCATCTCGCTGGGACACCTACCTGACCATGAGCGACGTGCAGATCCACTGGTTCTCCATCGTCAACTCAGTGGTGGTGGTCTTCTTCCTCTCTGGGATCCTCAGTATGATCATCATCAGGACCCTGAGGAAGGACATCGCCAACTACAACAGAGAGGATGACATAGTAAGAGACCCCACTCACTCTGCTAAACATGACATGGCTTTGGCATTTGACGTGTGTGTGTGTGTGTGTGTGTGTGTGTCTGCAGCTGCAGGGAGAGTCTCGGTTAAATAATTGTGAGACTAAAGAGATTAGGATTTAAAATGTGCCATATGTCCACCCTCTCGAGATGAGTATTTACTTCCTGTTGTGGGTAGTATGTCTCTAAGATATCTTGACCAATGCCTATCTTCGATAGGAGGACACCATGGAGGAGTCGGGCTGGAAGAATGTCCATGGTGACGTGTTCAGACCTCCACAGTATCCCATGATCCTCAGCTCTCTGCTGGGCTCAGGCATACAGCTCTTCTGCATGATTCTCATCGTCATCTGTGAGTGTGATCTGTAAACAAGACTTCTAGAACCTCGTTTCAAAAGCACTCTTATCTACCAACTGCCGTTTTTCACCAAGGAATTGTAATCTCTGGATTTGGTCCAGCCACTACAGCTGGAGACGAAAGCCTGGTCGCCTGTGTGTCTCTGTGACGTGGAGCTGTTGTGTTTTATCTGTCCTGTAGTCGTGGCCATGTTGGGGATGCTGTCTCCTTCCAGTAGAGGGGCCCTGATGACCACTTCCTGCTTTCTGTTCATGTTCATGGGGTAAGACGAGAGAGTCGCCCTCCTTATGTCTCAGGCCCAATCCCAAAATGGACCCCTATGCACTTGTGGAGATCTGAGAGGATGTGTTGGGTGTAAGCGATACGGTAAATTGCTCAACCATGCCGCATCTCTGATAGGCTAGTTGGAACTTTCACCATATTACTTATACCAATCAAATCCTCACAAATCTTCAAGTGCATAGGGGTCCATTTTGGGATTGGGACTGAGACATAAGGAGGGTGACTCTCTCTGTTTGGGATTGGGCCTGAGACATGAGGAGGGTGACTCTCTCTGTTTGGGATTGGGCCTGAGACATAAGGAGGGTGACTTTCTGTTTGGGATTGGGCCTGAGACATAAGGAGGGTGACTCTCTCTGTTTGGGATTGGGCCTGAGACATAAGGAGGGTGACTTTCTGTTTGGGATTGGGCCTGAGACATAAGGAGGGTGACTCTCTCTGTTTGGGATTGGGCCTGAGACGTAAGGAGGGGGACTCTCTCTGTTTGGGATTGGGCCTGAGACATAAGGAGGGTGACTCTCTCTGTTTGGGATTGGGCCTGAGACGTAAGGAGGGGGACTCTCTGTTTGGGATTGGGCCTCTGGCTGTGCTCTGTCTGCTGTCTATACACTGGGAGAGGCATCACTATGACTGTCTTTGCTTCCAGTGTGTTTGGTGGATACTTCGCTGGCAGACTCTACCGCACGCTGAAAGGTCATCGGTGGAAGAAGGGTGCTTTCTGTGTGAGTATTTCAAATGAACACTATCAATGACTAATGACATATTATTTCTAATCAAACTTCGTGTCCGGTTGCCTTCTATTCATGTGTGACTGCGTGTTTCTGCTGTGCCTGCAGACGGCCACTCTGTACCCGGCTGTGGTCTTCTCCATCTGCTTCGTCCTCAACTGTTTCATCTGGGGAGAGCACTCGTCTGGAGCTGTGAGCTAGCTAGTCTCCTACATACAGGCCCACTGTATATCAACACATTCACTGTCTATAGGAGTGCTGTCTATAGGAGCGCTGTCTATAGGACCACTGTCTATCAACACATTCACTGTCTATAGGAGCGCTGTCTATAGGAGCGCTGTCTATAGGAGCGCTGTCTATAGGAGCGCTGTCTATAGGAGCGCTGTCTATCAACACATTCACTGTCTATAGGAGCGCTGTCTATAGGAGCGCTGTCTATAGGAGCGCTGTCTATCAACACATTCACTGTCTATAGGACCGCTGTCTATAGGACCACTGTCTATAGGAGCGCTGTCTATAGGAGCGCTGTCTATCAACACATTCACTGTCTATAGGAGCGCTGTCTATAGGAGCGCTGTCTATAGGACCACTGTATAGCAACACATTCACTGTCTATAGGAGCGCTGTCTATAGGAGCGCTGTCTATAGGACCACTGTCTATAGGAGCGCTGTCTATAGGACCACTGTATAGCAACACATTCGCTGTCTATAGGACCACTGTCTAGTCTATAGGACCACTGTCTATCAACACATTCACTGTCTATAGGACCACTGTCTAGTCTATAGGACCACTGTCTATCAACACATTCACTGTCTATAGGACCGCTGTCTAGTCTATAGGACCACTGTCTAGTCTATAGGACCACTGTCTATCAACACATTCACTGTCAATAGGACCGCTGTCTATAGGACCACTGTATAGCAACACATTCACTGTCTATAGGACCACTGTCTATAGGACCACTGTATAGCAACACATTCACTGTCTATAGGACCACTGTCTAGTCTATAGGACCACTGTCTATCAACACATTCACTGTCTATAGGACCACTGTCTAGTCTATAGGACCACTGTCTATCAACACATTCACTGTCTATAGGACCGCTGTCTAGTCTATAGGACCACTGTCTAGTCTATAGGACCACTGTCTATCAACACATTCACTGTCAATAGGACCGCTGTCTATAGGACCACTGTATAGCAACACATTCACTGTCTATAGGACCACTGTCTATAGGACCACTGTATAGCAACACATTCACTGTCTATAGGACCACTGTCTATAGGACCACTGTATTTGACCCAGAGAGGGCCATTAGTTTTTCACACGAGACATAGAAAATATATTCAAATCCACATGCTTTACAATTCTCCACAATGATCCAGAATACACGTGTTCCCTGAATTTCATCAACACATTCAGTCTACCGCCCTCAGAGCAAGGACAGGTGTTGTGGACCATCTCAACATGTGTCGTCTTCCCTCCTCAGGTCCCCTTCACCACCATGCTGGCTCTACTCTGCATGTGGTTCGGTATCTCCATGCCGCTGGTCTACTTGGGCTACTACTTTGGCTTCCGCAAGCAGCCGTACGATAACCCCGTCCGCACCAATCAGATCCCTCGCCAGGTGCCTGAGCAGCGCTGGTACATGAACAAGTTTGTGGGGTGAGTGTACTTGTCAAGCCTGCCTACTGCTCTGCAGCAATCCATGTATACTCGTCTTTTCGTGTAGAACGTCCTCTTATATTCAGTCGTAGAAGTTCATTAAACACAGTCGTTTGGATGAACAGTGTTTTGATAGTGTTTTGTTTTCAGTGGGTTTAAATTCTTTAAATTTTCTCTTTTCCCTTCCCGAAGAATTCTGATGGCTGGGATACTACCGTTTGGTGCCATGTTCATTGAACTCTTCTTCATTTTCAGTGTGAGTAGAAATCCTCTCCTATTAGCCTGTTGGAATTTCCAGGTGAACAAACAAGAGAGTCAATCAGAAATCATTGCAGTTTATTATATAAAGGCGTCACTGTATGGTGAATGGCTCTGAGCCGTTTTAGCTGTAGAAACAAAATGCATCTTCTATCGTTTCTTAAGACCGACAATAACTTTTGAACTTCACGTCAGCAATCACTAACCTCAATTCCGGCTTCGACTTTGACTCATCTTCCCAGGGTTCTTTGTGTACCGCTGACCCAATCTTTGGGCCACCCAAGAGGAGAAATAGGCGGGGGGAAAGGCAGGAGAGGGGTGTGCTGTTGAGACTTAAGGCGAACGAAAAGAGGCCACCGCTGTGTTCAGTCACTTGATTAATAAAACGGATGACCTCCGATCGCGGATTTGCTAACAACAGGACTCTCATAACAGCAATATGTTTTTCTGAAGATGGCCCTGGAGGGGTATCCAAGTCGATGGGTTCTCCATTCACCGAGCAGACAGGAGATTGGATTCAGAGGAATCCAGAGGGGGAAGTCTCTTCAACAACAGTTGGTGTGTTCTACAGCTGCACCATCGAGAGCATCTTGACTGGCCGCATCACCGCCTGGTACGGCAACTGCTTGGCGTCAGTCTGCAAGGCGCTACAGAGGGTTGTACGTACGGCGCAGTCCATCACTGGGGCTTAGCTCCCTGCCATCCAGGAGCTCTGTACCAGGCGGTGTAAGAGGAAGGCCCTAAAAAATGTCAAAGGCTCCAGCCATCCCAAGTTCCGATGGCACGTTGTGTTAGCTAATCCAAGTTTATCATTTTAAAAGGCTAACTGATCATTAGAAAACCCTTTTGCAAGTATGTTAGCAAAGCTGAAAACTGTTGTTCTGATTGAAGAAGCAATAAAACTGTCCTTCTTTGGACTAGTATCTGGAGCATCAGATGCCCTTAAGCGAGGCACTTAACCCTAATTGCTCCTGTAAATCCCTCTGGGTGACATTGTCTGCTAAGTTATATATATTTTTTAAATGTATCTGGTCAACACTCAAAACCACGGGACCGGATGGTATTCCAGGGTGCGTTCTCAGAGCATGCTCAGGCCAGCTGTCAGGCATCTCTAGTCATTTTCAACCTCTCCTTGTTCCAGTCTGTGATTTCCCCACAAGTTGACCACCATCATTCCTGTCCCCAAGAACTCTTAAGGCTACCTGCCACAATGACTAGCACCCTGTAGCAGTCCTCTGTAATCATGAAGTGCTTTAAGAGGCTGCTTATGGCACATCAACTCCAGCCACCCTAGACCCAACAGATGATGCCATCTCCACTGCGATCTACTACCTGGGCAAAAGGAACACCTATGTGAGAATGCTGTTCATCGACTACAGCTCAGCGTTTAACACCATAATGCCTTCTCAAGTTCATCACTAAGCTCAGGACCCAGGGACTGAGCACCTCCCTCTACAACTGGATCCTGGACTTCGTCATGGGCCAGGTGGTGAAAGTAGGCAACAACACTTCTGCCACGCTGAACCTCAACACGGGGGGCCCTTCGGGGGTTTGTGCTTAGCCCCTTCCTCCCTTGGTGGCCAAGCACCACTCCAACTCTCAACTTTGCTGACGACACTGCAGTGGTAGGCCTGATCACCAACGGCGATGAGACAGCCTATAGGGAAGAGGTTGGAGACTTGGCAGTGTAGTGCCAGGACAACAACCTCTCCCTTTAGCAAGAAAGACCAAGGAGTTGATTGTGGACCACAGGAAACAACTCGATCCACATTGATGGGCCGCAGCAGAAGAAGAACCAATCAAATCAGATCTGTACGTGGCCCTGGTCTAACCCATGTTGTCTCTGCTGTACGTGGCCCTGGTCTAACCCATGTTGTCTCTGCTGTACGTGGCCCTGGTCTAACCCATGTTGTCTCTGCTGTACGTGGCCCTGGTCTACAAGGTGTTTGTCTGACTGTAAGCTGTTCTCCCTCTGCAGGCCATCTGGGAGAACCAGTTCTACTACCTGTTTGGTTTCCTCTTCCTGGTGTTCATCATCCTGGTGGTGTCCTGCTCCCAGATTAGTATCGTCATGGTCTACTTCCAGCTCTGTGCGGAGGTGAGACGGGGGCCCTGCTGTGTGGGTGTATAGATGGGGCTTTTGCATAGTAAAAACATTGTGTGTGTGTGAAGAGAAGTTCAGAGACAGTGGAACTGGATAGAGAAGACGGGTGGTATGATGAGTGGGTCGCTCCACTAGTTGTGACGTCCCAGAGTTGCCAACTGTCTTGTCTTGTCTTGTCTCCTGTAGGACTACCGGTGGTGGTGGAGGACCTTCCTGGTATCAGGGGGCTCAGCCTTCTACGTCCTTGTTTACGCCATTTTCTACTTTGTCAACAAGGTAAATGTCAAAGACTTATTGAGATGAGGTTTGAAAGCTATTTTTTTATTTTTTTTATTTTTATTTAAGCATGCTTAGATTGGCTGGTAGCTGCTTAGATTGGCTGGTAGCTGCTTAGATTGGCTGGTAGCTGCTTAGATTGGCTGGTAGCTGCTTAGATTGGCTGGTAGCTGCTTAGATTGGCTGGTAGCTGCTTAGATTGGCTGGTAGCTGTCTAACAACAAGTTGACGTTGTGTTTCTCTTCCAGCTGGACATCGTGGAGTTTATTCCTTCCCTGTTGTACTTTGGCTACACGGCTCTCATGGTCCTGTCCTTCTGGCTCCTTACAGGGACCATCGGTTTTTACGCAGCGTACATGTTCATACGGAAGATCTACGCTGCCGTCAAAATCGACTGAGTTTGTTTCTGCTGCTTTTTTTTATTTTTTGTTGCCACATTTTCTTGTTCGGTTTTAATTTTTGTCTTCTTCGTGTCCAGCAAACACTGACTTCTGTGTATGGAAGGAAGGAAGCATGAGGTGGGTTTTGTGGAACAGTGCCACCCACAGGCATAGGGAGAGAACAGCAAGATGATGCTGCCTGCTAGCTCGACGCTCCCCCCCCCTCCCTCCGTTATTGGTGTCCACAGAGACAGAGTTCCTCTGGGACAGTCCATGTTTTTCCTGTGGTTCACCTTGGACGCAACATGGGCCAAAGCATGTCAATTGAATTGAGTCTCTGTGTGTTTTAGTGTCTCTGCTTTTTTTGGAAGTTGGACAATCAATGAAGTGCATTGGTTCAGAACTTCACTTTGTTTTAAAATCAGTTCTCTGTAAAGATGTTTTAGTCTGACCTATGTCTCTGTTTCTTTCTCGCTCTCTCTGTCTTTCGGTCTCTCTGTGTCTGTCGGTCTCTGTGTGTGTGTCTCTCTGTCTGTGTGTTAGTTAGTAAGGTTAGTTTATTTGAGTTTATAATCTTTATTCCAGATGGTTGGGAGGTCACATGGTGGTAATGGCACTAAAAATGATTTTGTTTAGTTTGGAAATGGAAATGTAACATTGGAACAAGGATATTACAGTATTCTGTTTTTATTGCGGTTTCCATGTCCTGATGTGACCACTTCAACCACAACTAAAAAAATCAGAATCCAAATGTTTTTCCTGGAGAGAGAAAACAATCTCTCACATTGAGGTAACTGATTGTGTAAAAGGAAATTCTCCTCCGTGATCAATTCATCTGATGTTGCTAGGGAAGTCGTTGAGGCTTAAGGTGGTTTTAAATATTAAATGTTATGGAACAACAACAAAAAAAGTCAATGTTGATGGAAAAGTAGCATTTCTCATCTTCAAATCACCTTTTCTAGTTTATGAGCTTTAGCCTTAGGGAAAAACGACTTGTTTTAAAACGGTTGGACACCATTACATTACGAGTCAATGTAAACAGCTCCATGGTCTCACTGAACTATGCATTTTTTTGAGGGGGGGGGGGGGGTGAGATTGATGTTTTGTTTTGAACACCTAGTTCAGTGAGACACACCTGCTATTCTAACTGAAGTTATCGGTGTCGGGTTATCCCTGAGCATCAATGTCTCTACTAGGATCGCCTTAGCAACACAGAGTTCTGTCAATGAGCCTCTGAATGGAGCACAGTTGTTTCCCATAAACAACCTCTAAATTAAGGACGGTTGTGTTTCCCATAAACAACAGGCCCAATCAGTACTGTACAAGGTTGACAATGTGTTTTAGATTCAGTGGATAGGAATGAGCTGGTCCTTCACTGTGTTGACTCTATCTGGCTGTCTTTACACAAGTAGCCCACTTCTGATATTTTCCCCAATTATTGGCAAAAGAGCTTATCTGATTGGTCAAAATGCCAATTATTGGCAAAAGAGCTGATCTGATTGGTCAAAATGCCAATTATTGGCAAAAGAGCTGATCTGATTGGTCAAAATACCAATTATTGGCAAAAGAGCTGAATTGGCCTGCCTGTGTAAACACCGGCTCTGTTACCCAGAGTTAGAGTTTCCCACCGGGGCTTCACACCGTCTTGTAGCTGGAGTTCCTCTGAAGGCTGAGACTGACATGCTGAACATTCTGCCTGTTGAAACACTGGCCCGACACAACAGATAGAATGTTCCTTTTGTGGTGTTGGGGACTAAAAACATTAAAGACCTTTCTATCTTGGGCCTATTTTACTCTGTCTCTGATTACACTGGCAGCCCAATTCTTTTATTATTTTTTTTTTTAATCTAAGATGATCTGATTGGTCAAAAGAGAAGAAGAAAAATGTATCAGAATTGAGCTGCCGGTGTAAACGAAGGCTATAAAACGTTATTCTCAGTGCCAGTTTCCCAGGCCCAGATTAAGCCAAGTCCTGCACCAAAAATGATGATCCATGGACCTTTTTAAGTCCAGGAAAAGGTTTAAATAAAATTGAGAGCTGAGCTTTCAGGAACATAACCTTCAGGTCAACATTACTACCCCACTAGATTCTTCACCTGTTTTTGTTGTTGTTGATTAAAGAGCATAGAAACAGTCTGGAAGAGGTGTGATTTTCGCACAGCAGAGGGTGTTGGGATAGAACTGCACTGGAAGAGAAAGGGAGGGAACCGGTGCTGAGAGGGAAAGGGAGGGAACCGGTGCTGAGAGGGAAAGGGAGGGAACCGGTGCTGAGAGGGAAAGGGAGGGAACCGGTGCTGAGAGGGAAAGGGAGGGAACCGGTGCTGAGAGGGAAAGGGAGGGAACCGGTGCTGAGAGGGAAAGGGAGGGAACCGGTGCTGAGAGGGAATTACTCCATTCTGGGTGAATGATAATACAGTGAACCACTGAATGAATCATACCTCTCTCTGCCTCCTGTCTCCACTTTCCCTTAACAGCTTATCTCTGCATCTCTCTCACATTCACCTCCACATTATCCCATCAGCCATCTCTCTCACATTCACCTCTACATTATCCCATCAGCCATCTCTCTCACATTCACCTCCACATTATCCCATCAGCCATCTCTCTCACATTCACCTCCACATTATCACATCAGCCATCTCTCTCTCACATTCACCGCTACATTATCCCATTGGCCATCTCTCACATTCACCTCTACATTATCCTATTGGCCATCTCTCTCACATTCACCTCTACATTATCCCTTTGGCCATCTCTCTCACATTCACCTCTACATTATCCCTTTGGCCATCTCTCTCACATTCACCTCTACATTATCCCATTGGCCATCTCTCACATTCCCCTCTACATTATCCCATCGGCCATCTCTCTCACATTCACCTCTACATTATCCCATCAGCCATCTCTCTCTCTCACATTCACCTCTACATTATCCCATCAGTCTTTTCCTCCCCTCTGCCAGTGTCTGAAAGTGTTCCTGATCCACAGACAGACTTCCTCACCTGGGCCCATCAAACAAAATTTCAGGAGAGAAATTTCTACAGATGTTCTTTTGATTGACATGAGCTGTGTATGTGTGTGTGAATGACATTCTACTATGTATGTAAATGCAAAGCGCTGTTTTGGTTGGGGTTTTTTTCTCCTGTTGTGGGGCTCTGACTGTATGTATAAAGATCATGTCATTGTTTTAGCCAAAAGCATGGTTTTTAAGAAACTTTTATTTGTCTTTTTTCCCCACGTTTTCTTTACAGAATGTCCAGTTATATAATGTATGAAACAATTAAAGTGCTGATTCGTTGGAATTTAAATAAGTCTCCTTTTTTTTTATCTATTCATTTATGCCATAAATGGTTGTCTGCTGGGATTTTGTGCGTGTTCATTTTACATTCACTAGATAAAGCCAGAGTAATGCTGAAGTGCCATTGTCGTGGTGTCTCTATGCTGTGTGTCTTGGGGGTTGGTATCAGATTACACATTGTGTATTAAAACCATTTTTGAGTTCTCTTTCATTTTTTTTATCTATAGCAGTCTGTATCCTGTAAATGTAGGAGAGAGTTCCTATTAGTGTAGGTATACAAACTCAGCAAAAACAAATGTCGTCTCACTGTCAACTGTGTTTTATTTTCAGTTAACTTAACATGTGTAAATATCATATGAATATCAGATTCAACAACTGAGACATAAACTGAACAAGTTCCACAGACATGTGACTAACAGAAATGTGTCCCTGAACAAAGAGGGGGTCAAAATCAAAAGTAACAGTCAGTATCTGGTGTGACCACCAGCTGCGTTAAGTACTGCAGTGCATCTCCTCCTCATGGACTGCACCAGATTTGCCGGTTCTTGCTGTGAGATGTTACCCCACACTTCCACCAAGGCACCTGCAAGTTTCCAGACATTTCTGGGGGGGAATGGCCCTAGCCCACACCCTCCAATCCAACAGGTCCCAGACGTGCTCAATGGGATTGAGATCCAGGGTCTTCGCTGGCCATGGCAGAACAATTACATTCCTGTCTAGCAGGAAATCACACACAGAACGAGCAGTATGACTGGTGGCATTGTCATGCTGGAGGGTCATGTCAGGATGAGTCTGCAGGAAGGGTACCACATGAGGGAGGAGGATATCTTCCCTGTGACGCACAGCGTTGAGATCGCCTGCAATGACAACAAGCTCAGTCCAATGATGCTGTGACACACTGCCCCAGAACATGACGGACCCTCCACCTCCAATTTGATCCCGCTCCAGAGTACAGGCCTCGGTGTAACGCTCGTCCCTTCGACAATAAACGTGAATCCGACCATCACCCCTGGTGAGACAAAACCGCAACTCATCAGTGAAGAGCACTTTTTGCCAGTCCTGTCTGGTCCAGCGAAGGTGGGTTTGTGCCCATAGGCGACGTTGTTGCCGGTGATGTTTGGTGAGAACAAGCCTACAAGCCCTCAGTCCAGCCTCTCTCAGCCTATTGCGGACAGTCTCAGCACTGATGGAGGGATTGTGTGTTCCTGGTGTAACTCGGGCAGTTGTTGCCATCCTGTACCTGTACCTGATGTTCGGATGTACCGATCCTGTGCAGGTGTTGTTAAACGTGGTCTGCCACTGCGAGGACGATCAGCTGTCCGTCCTGTCTCCCTGTAGCGCTGTCTTAGGCATCTCACAGTACGGACATTGCAATTTATTGCCCTGGCCACATCTGCAGTCCTCATGCCTCCTTGCAGCATGCCTAAGGCACGTTCACACAGATGAGCAGGGACCCTGGGCATCTTTCTTTTGATGTTTTTCAGAGTCAGTAGAAAGGCCTCTTTAGTGTCTTAAGTTTTCATAACTGTGACCTTAATTGCCTACCGTCTGTAAGTTGTTAGTGTCTTAACGGCCGTTCCACAGGTGCATGTTCATTAATTGTTTATGGTTCATTGAACAAGCATGAAAAACAGTGTTTAAACCCTTTACAATGAAGATCTTGTGAAGTTATTTGGATTTTAACAAATTATCTTTGAAAGACAGGGGCCTGAAAAAAGGTCTGTTTCTTTTTTTGCTGAGTTAACATGTAGGTTAGCTGCATAAACCTGTATGACATACTGTAATTAGGGTGTTCAATGGCTTAACTCAAGTAACAAGACCCATAGCGGTGTCCAGTCTGTCAAATCATCTGTGTAGAGCAGTGTGGTGTAGTGATCTCTGGGAATGTACAGTGCCTTCAGAAAGTATTCATACCCATTATTCCACATGTTGTTGTGTCACAGCCTGAATTGAAAATTGATCAAATATACTTTTTCTCAATATACTCCATAATGACAAACTGAAAACATGTATTTAGAAATGTTTGCAAATGTAAATACAGAAATATCTAATTTACATAAGTATTCACACTCCTGAGTCAATACCTTGTAGAAGCACCTTTGCCAGTGATTACAGCTGTGAGTCTTTCTGGGTAAGTCTCCAAGAGCTTTGCACACATGGATTGTACAATATTTGCACATTATTCTCGAAAAAATTCTTTAAAGTTTTGTCGAGTTGGTTGTAGATCATTGCTAGACAGCCATTTTCAAGTCTTGCCATAGATTTTCAAGACAATTTAAGTCAAAAACAAACTACCTCACTCAATGTCGTCTTGGAAAGCAACTCCAGTGTATATTTGGCCATGTGTTTTATGTTATTGTCCTGCTGAAAGCTGAATTTGTCTCCCAGTGTCTGTTGGAACACAGACTGAACCAGGTTTTCCTCTGGGATTTTGCCTGTGCTTAGCTCTATTCCTTTTCTATTTACCCTAAAGAAAGAGAGTCCTTGACGGTGACAAGCAAACCCATAACATGATGCAGCCACCACCATACTTGAAAATATGACGAGTGGTACTCAGTGAGGTGTTGTGTTTGGATTTGCCACAAACATAACGCTTTGTATTCAGGATATTGTTCATTTCTTTGCCACATTTTTTGCAGTTATTTTAGTGCCTTGTTGCAAACAAGATACATGTTTTGGAATATTTGTATTCTGTACAGGCTTCCTTCTTTTTACTCTGTCATTTAGGTTAGTATTCCTCCGTTTTCTATCACAGCCATTAAACTCTAACTGTTTTAAAGTCACCATTGGCCTCGTGGTGAAATCCCTGAGAGGTTTCCTTCCTTTCCGGCAACTGAGTCAGGAAGGACACCTGTATTTTTGTAGTGACTGGGTGTATTGATACACCATCCAAAGTGTAATTAACAACTTCACCATGCTCAAAGGGATGTTCAATGTCTGCTTTTTATTTTGACCCATCTACCAATAGGTGACCTACTTTGCGAGGCATTGGAAAACCACTCTGGTCTTTGTGGTTGAATCTGTGTTTGAAATTCAATGCTCGACTGAGGGACCTTACAGACAATTGTATGTGTGGGGTACAGAGATGAGGTAGTCATTCAGTTACTACTGCAACGCCTAACAAAGAGCTGCAGTTAGTTTCATAATGGGGGGGGCAAGTAATAAATTAGTCCAAAATATTTCAAAAACAAAAAACATCGTATTTGGGACAAATCATTCACTAATACCTAACCCTCAACTAAATCTTGTAATAAATAATGTGGAAATTGAGCAAGTTGAGGAGACTAAACTGCTTGGAGTAACCCTGGATTGTAAACCGTCATGGTCAACACATATTGATACAACGGTTTTTAAAATTGTTTTTAAAAATTGTATAACTGCCTTAATTTTGCTGGACCCCGGGAAGAGTAGCTGCTTGACTTGTCAGCAGCTAATGGTGATCCATAATAAATCAAATTCCAAAAAAATAAATGTTGAACCCTATTATTGCACATATGCATTTTTACAAATGAATTCAAGTCTGAAATGTCTCTAGTGCCATAAGTATTCAGCCCCTGTGTTAATGGCCTGAATTAGTTCAGGAGTAAAAATGTGCTTAACGAAGTCACATTATGATTTTCCTTTTTGAATTCATGTCTAAAAAAAAACATTCTAAAAGATATAATTCCACTTTGACATTATTGGTATTATGTGTGGTTCCTCTCTCTAGGTTTCTTCCTAGGTTCTGGTCTTTCTAGGGAGTTTTTCCTAGCCACCGTGCTTCTACACCTGCATTGCTTGCTGTTTGGGGGTTTTAGGCTGTGTTTCTGTACAGCACTTTGAGATATCAGCTGATGTACGATACATTTTATTTGATTTGAATTGTGTAGGCTCAAAAATCTATTTTAAATTCAGGCTGTCAAGGGGTCTGAATACTTTCTGAAGGTGCCGTGTACACTGCCTTCTCCAGTCTGTTTAAGTCCATTTCCTACTTCTCTGTGTTCTAACCATGCTCTTTTCAAAAAGACAAAGGAGTCAAATCAAATTTAAAAATAAAAAAAAAACGCAGCCAAAGTATGAAACCGTGAATTTGTCTTTTAATAATTTCAACATAACACATGACAAGTCAAAGATACAATGTACTGTACAATAAGTAAAAGAGGTTTGCTGTTTATGTCATCTCTTTGGATCAACCAATATACAAATCTGTCACTTTACATTGCAGCAACTGATCGCATGTGAGATATGTAAAAAAAAAAAAAAAAAAGCTACGTTTGTTTTTTCTCTGAAGAATATAGTTGATAAAACTCCATGCTATGTAAAATAGTGTAAGGATGAAAGTAAATATTCCGTTTTTTGTTTTGTTCACCTTTTTTTTTCCAGAGTTGGCTGTATTAAGCAAGTACTAAAAATAAATGTCTATGTCACTAAACAAGATACACAAAAAGCTTAGAATGCAAGACTTACATTAAGCTAAAAAATATATATAAAACTACACGTGGAGTCTGTCTTTTCACCAGACAGTACCAGTTTCTCACTAGAAAAAGAAAAAAAAGCATTCATGAAATCCAATCGGTTTTCTGACTTAAAATTGATCAAATAATTCCCTTAAATTCTGTGTTGTTCACCTACTAACAGAGGAACGGTGAGGACAAGTGCATCTCTAGTAGGTGCAGGCGAGGTAATGAACCAACAAGGGATTGTAGCGAAAACATCCGCTCCGCACTCGGTCAAAACTGAAGGCGAGATATTACTTCCACAGCCTTTCATTAACAATGCCAAAGACCTATCTGATACTTTGAATCATAACACCACTGTCAGAGGTAGGCCTTCTCAGGGGTAGAGCAGAGGTATCTCTCCAACAACGAGTGGGATGGACTCATGATTAGGTCATGATTAGGCCTGATGATACTGAAGTACTGCTAAAATACTCCTGAAAAGACCACTTCCCAAGGTTAGCTCTGCAAAACGTAGCATTTAAAGCTGCATCCAACAAGTACTTTAGTTTTAGTTTTCTTTTGCCAATTAATTATTAGCATTTCTATCACCTCTAATGTAAACGGTTATGTGTGGGGTGAAGTCTACTGTAAACGGTTATGTGTGGGGTGAAGTCTACTGTAAACGGTTATGTGTGGGGTGAAGTCTAATGTAAACGGTTATGTGTGGGGTGAAGTCTAATGTAAACGGTTATGTGTGGGGTGAAGTCTAATGTAAACGGTTATGTGTGGGGTGAAGTCTACTGTAAACGGTTATGTGTGGGGTGAAGTCTACTGTAAACTGTTATGTGTGGGGTGAAGTCTACTGTAAACTGTTATGTGTGGGGTGAAGTCTACTGTAAACAGTTATGTGTGGGGTGAAGTCTACTGTAAACTGTTATGTGTGGGGTGAAGTCTACTGTAAACTGTTATGTGTGGGGTGAAGTCTAATGTAAACTGTTATGTGTGAGGTGAAGTCTAATGTAAACGGTTATGTGTGGGGTGAAGTCTACTGTAAACTGTTATGTGTGAGGTGAAGTCTACTGTAAACTGGGGCAGATGGAGACTTACTTACCTTCTCTATAACAAGCCCTGTCTTGGCACATCATGTTAACATAGAGTGTTGTACAATATTCATTTCAAGACTGCCTGAATCTGTCTAGAAGCAACATGTGTTTTCTAGCTACTAGGCAGAGTAGTACAACCCTTTACAGTCACGCGTCAGTCAGTTGTTATGAACACGGGGGCTGAATAAAAGTGCTTTAGAACTAGGTTCCCCAGATAATGTGCTGTTGGATGGAACTGTGTCACATCTGTCGGAGAACAGGACCTGCTCTTTTTTTTTACCTTGAAGAAGAGGTCGATCTGGTAGTCCTTCTATTCCAGATTGTGAATGTCCTAGGGACGACGACGTATAATGTTCACCATGCTCTCTTGTTACAGATACTTGGTTGTAGAATATATTTGTTGTTGGGTTAGATACAATTTCAATAGAGAAGGCAACGCTGGTTACCCAACGGGCTGAGAGGGGAGTGGGGGGGTCACATGAACGCTGGTTACCCAACTGGCTGAGAGGGGAGTGGGGGGGGTCACATGAACGCTGGTTACCCAACGGGCTGAGAGGGGAGTGGGGGGGGTCACATGAACGCTGGTTACCCAACGGGCTGAGAGGGGAGTGGGGGGGGGCACATGAAAGAAGGTATTAGTGAAAAGTCTTAGCAAAAATACTGTTATTCTTTTGGAGAAAAATGCACAAAGGTTGATCAAATCTACACATCAAACTAATGGCACATACACATACAGGATCAAATACAAATGAGAAAAACATATCAACATATAAGTTGAAATGTTAAAAGAAAACATTTTTTTTTTTTTTAAAGGTTGAAAGTGCTAGAATTCAGATTAGCTCACAGAAACCCAGAGAGGACAAAACTAAATACTAATAATTTTTCATTTGTTTTAGCAATAAATGAATAAAAAGATAAATGCTACATTTGAATCCTACAATTGTGTCTGGAATTGAACATAGCTTAAAAAGGCTATGTTTAAGACATAACCTTCTTTTTTTTTGTGATTTATACCAATATTTATATCCAACTTCTTCCTCTGTAAGAAACAGTCAAACTCTTTCAAATGTAAGAATCGCATGTATCATGATCAATCAGTACATGTTCATAGTTTAGACAATGTATCAGCCTAGAGGATGATTTTCCAGGAATAGACTGGTTAGTGTCAACTTGAACACACCTGCACGTATTACCTCACAAGCATTGGTTGGCAGTGGCACTATTTGTAACAACCAAACAAACATTAACTTAAATCCAAAATGATACAACATGGATTTTAATGAGCAATTGTGCAAGATTTAGTTTCCTCTCTCTGGGTTTTGGTAAGAAAAATTGAAAAAAAAAAAAAAATGAGGTGATGTGTTGTGTTGTTTCGAGGTCCTGTTTTAACAAACAGAAAAAAATATAGCATATGACAACAACAAAATAAAAACGACTAAGAAATATCCCAGTCAGGCGTCCCATGCTTTGAATGTCAAAGAGCAGGCTGGTGACTTGTCTGTTCTGGATCTTGTCCTTTTTCGATAGACCCTTTTGTCTTGAATCTAGGAAGCAGCTGAGTGAGGAAGAGTACAGGAGAGGAAAGGAAACACTTCAAATCGCTACTACTGAAATGTTCTAGTGCTGTACAGTTGCTGGGCAACCGTAGCTAAAAGCAGCCGTATGTTTTATTTCTTAAAAAAAAAAAATTCTACTTGACTTATACTTGAAACTACGTGTTCACTAATAGATGCCTGTGGACTGGGCTCAGTACTCAAACAGACAAAAGTCAAGGGGTTTTGAGACAAGTTGCAAACCAAGAGGATGATATTCATACCGTAAAGTTTAGTCCTTGTACTCTCCAGGCAGAATCTATATTTTAACGTTGTCCATCCTACAAACATAACTCACGGGACACAAATAAGAGCACCTGTTATAGTTTTATAACTTTGGGCTTAAGTTTTCAAAAGGCTAGTGAATATGATGAAAAAAAAGGCATCTCAAATCGGATCGCTTTGTTTACTTAGGGTCAGGTTGGGTTTCATACTGAGAAAGTAGAGAATGAATTGAAACTGGAGAGTCTATCAATGTTATCTATGTTGACTGCTGTTTCATTATTATTCCACTAACAGCCTACTAAAACATTTGTCAAAATCCACAATCCAAGTTTCTGCTACTAACTCAAGTAGGTAAAGGTAAAGATCAAGGTAAAGATCAAGGTAAAGTTCAAGATCAAGGCAAAGATCAAGTTAAAGATCAAGATCAATAATGAATACAGAGGAGAAAAGCTAAAGGGCAAAGCTAATAATTCATCCTTTTTTGAGCAATAAAATGTCAGATACACACAAATGTAAACCTGCCAGACATTAAACATCATCACTTTGTACACCTTACTGAGATAAAAGCAATAATAATATTCATTTTTGATGAGATATTTTGTACACTGCAATAACATTCTCTTACACATTTTCCTCAATGTCGTCGTTGTCATTTTTGTTTGCTATTCACATATGTCAGGGTGGTTATTACCATGCATCTCTAACAGAGAGAAAATATATTTGTTTTCTTCAACAACAACAAAAAAATACATATCACTCATGTGTGGCATATTGTTACCATGGAGACTTCTTAAAACAAATACTGGAAGGAAGACAGTTGAAGGAAGGAAAATCATCATGAGTCAAATACTGGTAATGACCTGTTTTCAAGAGCAGCTTTTACAAGTTGTTTTTTTTTCCCCATATAGGGTCATCATCACTGAGAGCTAGCCAAAGAGAATCTTACAGGTGAAGAGCCTTCCCCATATAGGGTCATCATCACTGAGAGCTAGCCAAAGAGAATCTTACAGGTGAAGAGCCTTCCCCATATAGGGTCATCATCACTGAGAGCTAGCCAAAGAGAATCTTACAGGTGAAGAGCCTTCCCCATATAGGGTCATCATCACTGAGAGCTAGCCAAAGAGAATCATCACATCATCACTGAGAGCTAGCCAAAGAGAATCTTACAGGTGAAGAGCCTTCCCCATATAGGGTCATCATCACTGAGAGCTAGCCAAAGAGAATCTTAAAGGGGAAGAGCCTTCCCCATATAGGGTCATCATCACTGAGAGCTAGCCAAAGGGATTCTTAAAGGGGAAGAGCCTTCTGCCAAAAAAAAAAAAAAAAAATGCTTCTCTAGAAAAACCAGATAAAACCGGCATGACTTGGCATGTTTTCTACCGACTCAGATGTTTTCACATATCTTTGTCATTAAATATGTGGGCGCCACTGGTTGCTGTGTTTGGCAGCGTTGGTTATCATACATTCTGGACAAATGATCTGCCTCTATGAGTCATAACATTAATCAGTTGTTCGAGTCTTTCTCTGAGATATTTTTAGTGTGGTTGTAGCCTATTGGATGAGGGCAATGTTGGCCTATTGGATGAGGGCAATGTTGGCCTATTGGATGAGGGCAATGTTGGCCTATTGGAGGAGGGCAATGTTGGCCTATTGGAGGAGGGCAATGTTGGCCTATTGGAGGAGGGCAATGTTGGCCTATTGGAGGAGGGCAATGTTGGCCTATTGGATGAGGGCAATGTTGGCCTATTGGAGGAGGGCAATGTTGGCCTATTGGAGGAGGGCAATGTTGGCCTATTGGATGAGGGCAATGTTGGCCTATTGGAGGAGGGCAATGTTGGCCTATTGGATGAGGGCAATGTTGGCCTATTGGATGAGGGCAATGTTGGCCTATTGGATGAGGGCAATGTTGGCCTATTGGAGGAGAGCAATGTTGGCCTATTGGAGGAGGGCAATGTTGGCCTATTGGATGAGGGCAATGTTGGCCTATTGGATGAGGGCAATGTTGGCGGGGCCTTATCACTTCATTCCTTCATTAATCTTCCCCCTGACGGTGATGATGACAGACAGGGTGTGTTTTCCCCCTGACGGTGATGATGACAGACAGGGTGTGTTTTCCCCCTGACGGTGATGATGACAGACAGGGTGTGTTTCCCCCCTGACGGTGATGATGACAGACAGGGTGTGTTTTCCCCCTGACGGTGATGATGACAGACAGGGTGTGTTTTCCCCCTGACGGTGATGATGACAGACAGGGTGTGTTTTCCCCCTGACGGTGATGATGACAGACAGGGTGTGTTTTCCCCCTGACGGTGATGATGACAGACAGGGTGTGTTTTCCCCCTGACGGTGATGATGACAGACAGGGTGTATTTTCGCCCTGACGGTGATGATGACAGACAGGGTGTGTTTTCCCCCTGACGGTGATGATGACAGACAGGGTGTATTTTCGCCCTGACGGTGATGATGACAGACAAGGTATATTTTCCCCCTGATGGTGATGATGACAGACAAGGTGTATTTTCCCCCTGACGGTGATGATGACAGACAAGGTATATTTTCCCCCTGACAGTGATGATGACAGACAGGGTGTGTTTTCCCCCTGACAGTGATGATGACAGACAGGGTGTGTTTTCCCCCTGACGGTGATGATGACAGACAGGGTGTGTTTTCCCCCTGACGGTGATGATGACAGACAGGGTGTGTTTCCCCCCTGACGGTGATGATGACAGACAAGGTATATTTTCCCCCTGACAGTGATGATGACAGACAGGGTGTGTTTTCCCCCTGACGGTGATGATGACAGACAGGGTGTGTTTTCCCCCTGACGGTGATGATGACAGACAGGGTGTGTTTTCGCCCTGACGGTGATGATGACAGACAAGGTGTATTTTCGCCCTGACGGTGATGATGACAGACAGGGTGTGTTTTCCCCCTGACGGTGATGATGACAGACAGGGTGTGTTTTCCCCCTGACGGTGATGATGACAGACAGGGTGTGTTTTCCCCCTGACGGTGATGATGACAGACAAGGTATATTTTCCCCCTGACAGTGATGATGACAGACAGGGTGTGTTTTCCCCCTGACGGTGATGATGACAGACAGGGTGTGTTTTCCCCCTGACGGTGATGATGACAGACAGGGTGTGTTTTCCCCCTGACGGTGATGATGACAGACAGGGTGTGTTTTCCCCCTGACGGTGATGATGACAGACAGGGTGTGTTTTCGCCCTGACGGTGATGATGACAGACAAGGTGTATTTTCGCCCTGACGGTGATGATGACAGACAGGGTGTGTTTTCCCCCTGACGGTGATGATGACAGACAGGGTGTGTTTTCCCCCTGACGGTGATGATGACAGACAGGGTGTGTTTTCCCCCTGACGGTGATGATGACAGACAGGGTGTGTTTCTGGGCAGGTGGTTCAGACCGTTAAACTCATAGGAGAGATAATCTAGCATGTTCAGTCACATTTGGAAAAGCAAGAAAATTATATTTCATCCACTTCAAAACATCTTCTCTAAAATTAATCTTTGATTATTTTTCCTAATATTATTACTTTATAAAGTAGCGGTACCTTCAGGTCTACTGAAGGCCTAACGAAGGCCTAATGAAGGCCTACTGAAGGCCTACTGAAGGCCTACTGAAGGCTACTGAAGACCTACTGAAGGCCTAATGAAGGCCTAATGAAGGCCTAATGAAGGCCTACTGAAGGCCTAATGAAGGCCTACTGAAGGCCTACTGAAGGCCTACTGAATGCCTAATGAAGGCCTACTGAAGGCCTACTGAAGGCTACTGAAGACCTACTGAAGGCCTACTGAAGGCCTAATGAAGACCTACTGAAGGTCTACTGAAGACCTACTGAAGGCCTACTGAAGGCCTACTGAAGGCCTACTGCCTACTACCTACATAATAAAGGGAGAGGGGATCATGGATCAGGGAGATAGGTTGGTGGGAGAGGGGATCATGGATCAGGGAGATAGGTTGGTGGGAGAGGGGATCATGGATCAGGGAGATAGGTTGGTGGGAGAGGGGATCATGGATCAAGGAGATACATTGGTGGGAGAGGGGATCATGGATCAGGGAGATAGGTTGGTGGGAGAGGGGATCATGGATCAGGGAGATAGGTTGGTGGGAGAGGTTATAACTAAAGGATAGAAAGAAAGTTTGTTTTAAAATGTCTCATCTTTTCCCTTTTGTTTCAATAAAGGGTTCAGTTTTCTCTAGGGCTCAATCAAAAGCTTTTGTGTGATTCGATTAAGGCTTCTAAGTGTTCATGTGTTTTTATCACTGCCCTTGCGGCCAGCAGGCCCCATGGACCTTGGGCGCCCAGGCAGTGAGCTGAGGATGAAGGCGTAGGGACCTGGTGGCCCCTCATTGGAAGGCCTGGTGAAAGCGAGGCAGGGTGGTCGTGCTGAGGCTGGAGCTAAACACTGGCGGGAGAGGGTGCAGGGGCCCTAGACCCAGGCCCTCGCTGGAGCCATGCTGCTCCTGAGGTTGAGGTTGCAAAGAGGTAAGAGGTGCGGCTGCAGCCGTGGCAACGGCTTGGGGCTCGGCAGCATGCAAGGATGAGGATGACGAAGAGGAGGAAGAGGAGGAGGCAGGGGTAGACGAGGTGTAGCTCATGACAAGCCCTGCTGTGCTCATGGAGGCGTTGTAGGGGGGCAGGTTGGGGGGCAGGTTGAGGGGCAGAAAGCCCAGTAGGTGAGAGATGTCCATGTTAGCAGCGCACAGAGCCTCAGCGATGACAGCAGGGCTCTTGGACAGGAGGGGGTCACCACACAGCTCGTCTGTCAGGCCTGAGGGGTGCTCTAGTCCCTCCTTGGGGGGCGAGGCAGCAGCATGATGATGATCGCCTGAGTGGTGGCCCGGCAGCCCACTCTGCAGATCCATGAGAAAGCTCTCCATCT